>NC_056524.1:270648860-270769840 GCF_019175285.1 Sceloporus undulatus
TTATTTTGGAATTCAACATGATGTCTTCCCCTTCCTGAAGTATTCCTAAGGGTATTCCCAGATTTACCAATTACTTTTAATTCCCATTGGCCGGGTCAGTTTAAATTAACCCAGCCTGCACATACCCCATTCCCAAACTCCCTCCAACATTCAAAATGACATCCACCCAACCTGGCCTTAGGCAACATCTTTCCCCCTGCCTTTGACCCTCAGTGACCATTATTAAAACTGAACTTGTCATCTCATCACCAGACCCACAAATCTTCCATTTCCATGGATATTCATGCAGTCTGCTTATCGAAATCATTTCTGGGAACCTGTTCACTCCATGCATCTGGAAGTAGACCTGGGGGCTCATTCCCACTTACATTTAAACTGGTGTGCGATTCGCCTTTGCTCTGTGTTGGTAAATCAATTCCAAAAGGTCAGTCATTCCCACTATGAAAACGGATCTTTTCATTATCCCCTTGTAATCGCTTTTTTTTTTTTGGCACAATTGTCATCCCCACTAATTTGCGCCACTTCAAAATGCATGTCAATCATCTGTGTGTCATTAGTGGCGTAAGCAGCAGCCCGGGCAGCCCGGCTTTGGAACTATGTGTGTGTGTGTGTGTGTATACATATATATAATTGATAGAATTAGATTCATCGATTTTGCAACTACTTGCAATCAGTGAGGCAAGTAGTTGCAAAACCAATGAATCGAATCTTCTATCAATTTTTCTTTTAAAAATCGATAGAATTGATTAATTTGTTTTGCAGCCACTTGCTTTGCTGATTGTAAGTAGTTGCAAAATCAATCAAATCTTCTATCAATTTTATTTTAAAAAAAAACATGCTCCCATAGGCCATCCCAAGAGCACAAAGGCAGCACTGGGGGGGGGGGTGGATCTCCCAAAAACTGAGAAGGGATGGTAAACACCCCTCTGCCATTAGTCCCTCCCCTCCAGAACAGTGCGATGCAGATCCGTCATTCCCACTTGTTTGTTGAACACGCTTCCAAATTGATTCTTTTCATAATTTACAGCACTCATAAATAAAAGTTAATAATAATATTAATAATAATAATAATAATAGAACTGCTAGGAAACTAGTGTCTGGAAAAGCTTGGGGTTTTTTGCGTTTGCCTCGCTTTATTGCAACAGAAATCAATCAAAGTAGGATTGGAACCAGTTTCAAATGGGAACGACAGTTGTATAAACCAATCAGCAATTTGCTTTAAATCATAGTGGAAACCCACTTCAAATCTGCAAACGCTCATGCTACAACTTCTTTCACACAGTTAGTCTCAAAGGTGCTACAAGATCCCCTTGCAGGGTGATATTTCAGACTAACATGGCTATAACCCTGAAAACAACCAAAGCAATGAGTGGTAATGGCATAACCTTGACCTATGCCATAATAATTCACCAACAGGACCTAGACTTTGTGTAATTTGTATGTGTATGTATAATATGTGTGTGTATGTTATAGTATGGGTATTCTGTTTATCATTTTGCAACTAATTCTAGTTTTGCACAAAGACCAATATGGTATTTTGGCTTACTGACACAGGTATATTTGATTCCAACTTGTCTTTTGATACATGACATTTCTGGGATGGGGGAGCTGACATCTCTTTCTAGCCATAAAACATGTGGGTCTTCCTATCCCTAGAAATCATCCGTCAAGAGACAAATCGCAAGGAAACAGTAAATGCCATTGCAACCGGTGAGTGGAGTTTATACTTGACCATCCCTCTAACAATGTTCTCTACTTGAGTCTCACTCCACTGTCTCTCCTACTAGCTATGGGCGGTGGAGCCAGACCCAAGCAGAGAAGAGGTGGGTATGGCTTGGAAAATGTTCCTGTTGGGGGTCTACAACTCCCACAGCTGGAGTTGGTGTCCATGACTGGGAGCCTTCTTGAAGCTGGTGGAACATACAATTCCTCCAGCACACTTCTGGGGAGATCCAGGCATTGCAAAAAGAAGGCAAAGGGACTTTCCTGGTGTGCCCATGTGTCCATTTTGTACTCATATGGGGCTGGGGGGCATGGGTTCATTTGGCAGCCACTGAAAAGCCTGGCAAACCTGTTGCATAAGGAGCTACTAGATGGCACCATACACAACACTGGGAAAAGTAGTTATGATAGAGTAACCTCCAGTTACACTGGCAGAAAAGCACAAGATGATTCTGGTTCCTAAAGGTAACTTTTCAAAGCTCAGAGTGCGGAATAGCCAACTCATCTGTTTTCTGCCGTGTGCATTTTCTGGCTGCATATTGCCATGCCTCACCTATGATATCTTTGCCATGTCTTTCAACTGTGCAGATTTGACAGGGACAGTCCTGATTAATCCTCTGCCATCCCACGTTTTCAGCTGCTTTTAAAATGGCCCAGTTTCATGTCCTGTGGAGAGAGATATGAATGACCCAGTTTCTCTCTCCTCCTCCCTCTTTCCCTTCAGCTTTCTTCAATTGCTGCAAATTGAGTTCAAAGGGCAAACTAATTTGCATTCAGCAAGCAGAAACAAGGCAGAGAGGCAGAATCTTAACCATCCCAGTAGATTCAGGCAAAAGTACACTTCTACAGCCTCTCCTATCTTTTGTGTTCTTCCTTAATAACTTTCCCCATCTTGGCCACACTCAGATGTTGCTTGGCTACACATATACTAGTTTTCATCTGTGAAAGGCTGGAGGTCATGCTTTAGCATCATGACTTTTTTTTCTGTTTTTCATTTCTCCTTTGTTTAGTCTTGAACCTTGTGAGTTTGGAAGCCAAGACTTCTGACATATTCTTGGCAGCATCAGAGATAATGGAGAACGTGGGACATGAGCCTTCAGAAAATGTTTTTGGGAGATTCTTTAACAGAATAAGAACTATCTGGAAGAGGTAGAAAATGTTTTCCCATTGGGAACGGAAAAGGTAAATATGAAAAGAGGAAGGGCTGAGTTTGTTATGTTCTCCCTTCCTTTTTACCTTTTAGATTTATACAAAACTAAGAAGCCAAGGGAGGAACTAAGAGTCAGCCAGGGCTAGATTGCTCATGGTTCGCAGTTGGTCCAGGGCCATTACTGGCTAGGAGACCTTTATTCAAGGGAAAAGAGATTCCATCTAAGCATTAGAAAGAACTTTCTGAAAGTAAGAGCTGTTTGGAATATACTTCTGTTTCAGAGTATGGCGGAGTCTCCTTTTTTGGAATTTTTTAAACAGAGCTGGGTGGCCATGTGTCAGAATTGCTTGGATTATGTCTTTCTGCATGGCAAAAGGGGGTTGGACATGGCCCTTAGGGTCTCTTCCAACTCTGTGGTTCTGTGAACATTGTAAACTCAAGGCCTGGAGGTGGAACAGACAGGCATCGTCACTCACAGGGTCCCCCTTTCTCCTTTGAGTCCACCAGATATATTCTGCTAGCAACAGCAGAAGCAGAGTTCCATACACAGCATTGTTGTGCAATGTGCATGGTTGCTGTGCATTGTGGTTGCACACTGTGTATTGTGGTGTATAGCTGCACATTATGCATGGCATTTTCAGTTTCTGTTTGCTCATTTCATAACAGCACTTAATCACCGATTTATATTGTGCAATGCTGCAATTCTGGTTGGAGGTTGTGTGATGCTTGGGTAGCATATCTCCCCATGTGATGCTGAGGGGATGTTGGATTGCAGCCGTAGAGGGCAACAGGCTGTGGAAAGATGATCTAGGTCCTGTTCAATTCATACCAAAACTGGTCCTGGAACCTCTCTACCTGCTACCAGCTCTGTTTTTAATTTCCCAGGACTGACTTTGTTTGTGTCTCTTGACCTAGGCTGACCATGTCAATCGCTGTTCCTCATCCTCCTCCGGTTTGACGCCTGATCTGAATCACAGTTCTGAGTCTGCCTGTCCACCTGACGCCTAAGGATTCCAGTTGGACATCTTAACCCTCTTCAGTATCCATAAATCTCTCTGCCTATACAACTGAGTGCTACTTCAGAGCTCAGTCAGAGGGGCAGGGACGTTCTTTTCCCCACAAAAACCATTCCTTAGTTCCCTCTTATCTGTTGAGGATATTGCCGTTGACGTAAAGGCTCTCTAAACCAAATGTAGGCAACGGTGGCCCTTCTGAAATCTTTGGACTACAGCTCCCACAATCCCTTGCCAATTGGCTAAAGCTGATGGAAGTTGTAGTCCAAGAAATAGATGCGGGAAAGGGGTCACGGTCACCTGTCCCTCCTCTAAGTGCAAGGAGGAACATTTAGCACCTGCTCATCATGAAGAGACTAGTTTTATCCTGAAAACCCTCCATTTTGTTAAAATATGTATTGTTCAAGATTTTAAAAAATGACAGAATAAAAACAGTCTAAATGTAGCCTCTGCTCCTGCATCCAGATACAAACTGGTCCATGGTCTGGAGTCCTTCACCGCCACCACCCTCAGCTGCCCACATATGTCCTAAGCTCCCACTCGAATAATAAAACCAAAACGAGATGAAGAAGAGTTGGAGATATTTTATTCAGCAAACTCAATTATTCCAGCCTGGAAGACAATAACTTTCTAGTTCAGCCCCTACATAAAACAGAGGAGCAAAAAGGTTTCTTAGGAACGAGGCTCACCAAGGCTGTTCTGTTAAAAATGAGACCTGGAGAAGGAGCAGATATCTCTCAGTCTGTCAGAAAGAAAGCAGAAATGTTAATATCTACCTTGAAAGAAAAATCTGGCCAATGTCTTTTAGCAGTAAAGGTTGAGTCTCCCTTATCCGGAATGCCAAAATCTGAAATATCCTAAAAACCAAAGCATTTTTCATGGGTGGCTAAGATTTCTGGGATTTCATATTTTCTAGATTTTGGAATATTTGCATATACAGAATGAGATATCTTGAAGATGGGACCCATGGGATTTATTTATGTTTCATAGGGGTTTGACAGATGGGGAGAAAAAAGAGGCAAAATGTCACCCCTTTCTTCCTTGGACAGAGGCCGCAGCAACCAAACCGTGTGGCCTCCAGGAGCCATAAAAAGAACCTGCTCCTGATGGGTTCTTTTTAGGATGCGCACAGGGCGCCATTGCCCCCTTCAGGTGCACCAGTGATGTATGTGCGGTGCGGTGGTATTTGGATGTGGCCCCCATGGGGATGTCTGTTGCACGGTAAGTCTCAGGAGCATGCGGACGCTCCGCTCTCCCAACCCCTAAAATCGACCCCATGACAGCACTTTTCAGCCGTCTGTATTGGGCCATATACACCTTAAACACATAGCCCTAAGGTAATTTCATATACAGTATTTGTAATAATTTTGTGCATGAGACAAAGTTTGTGTACATTGAACTATCAGAATGCAAAGTTGTCACTGTCTCAGCCACCACCCATCTGGATAATTTTGGATTTTGGCATATTTTGTATTTCTGGATAAGGGAGACTGAACCTGTAGTTTAATTATATTTTAACTTTTGTATGGTGTGTACTTTTAGCTGTATTTGTTTTAACATTTGTAAGCTACTTTGAATCCCAGGGTTGGCAAAAAGGTGAGAAATCAACCAACTAACCAACCAACCAATGACAATAATAATTGTGAGCCTTTGACCCTCTGCTGTACTAGACATGGACTTTGGCCTGAAATAAGAATCTTAGGCCCGTTATAAACGGGCACCCTAGGACGGACTCAGTCCATGCTAGGATTAGAAAGGGGCGTCTCTTCCACACGGCTGCCGCCATCTTTATGTAACGGACGCTCTGCATCTGCAAGTCGCACCCCAGAAATGACGCCGCGAGTGCATGACTAGCGCCTCACGGCACCTCTTCTGGGGCCCAGAAAGGAGCGCGATTTTCGCGCTCCTTTTGTGCAGCGTCCGGGAACCGTGCGGTTTGGCTGCTCCGGTTCCCGGATGCTGCAACCGGCGGCGGCGGTGGCAGACTGCCGCTTCTCGGCAGTCTGTAACGCGCCTTAGATCCTCAATAAGCCACGTTTCCCCTTTAATTAGAGCAGACTGCAATCATTTTTTGGCAAAGGTGTTCTTGCTTGAGTACTAGCCAATGGATGCAAATATTCTGAACATTTTAAAGCAGAATACTGTAGATGCCACAGTTGAAGTAGAAATCTGCAAGTGACCAAATTGCCTTTTCTGGCCAGACTAGAACACAGTCTCACCTCTTTCGTTGCTATTCAGCTTCTCTTCCGATGATGTTGCTGTTGGTTACAAGGAAAGGAACAAAAATGTGATTTGGTTCAAAACACAGGGGCTGAGATCCTACATTAGGATTGCACAGTGTCAGTTTCTGCATGTGCAGCTGTGCATAGATTGTGCTAATTAACTCTTGCACTAAGCATAAAGGTGCACACTGAATGCATGTTTGAAACCAAATATACCTTTCATGCATGTCATATGCGTAAATAGCATTTTATGTGCAACAGTTGGCCCTCCATATTTGCACATTTGACTTTTGCAGACTTGATTATTTGAGTTTTTGATTAATATGTTCCCTCTAGGAATCTGTAGGTCCTCCAGCACAATTCTGCCAGAAGTTGATCATAGAATCATGCTGGAGGACCTACAAATGCCTAAAGAAGTCTTTTTCTCCAGGAACCTCTAGGTTCTCCAGCACAACTCTATGGTCAACTTATGGCAGAGTTGCACTGGAGGACCTAGAGATTCCTAGAGAGAACATATTAATCAAAACTGCCAATAATCAAGTCCGCAAAAGTCAAATTTGTAGATATGGAGGGCCAACTGTATTTGTGATAATACATATGATGCTATGAATAGGTGCAGGAGAAATGAATTTATATCACAAGCTGTTTGCTTCCCTCATTGGCAGCTGGTACACCCACATTAGTGAAGTGGTAAATCTGTTCCGGGTTTTAGTTTAAACTGTAAAGGAGCTATTCAAAACTAAACCCTTCCCCCCCCCAAAAAGATGCAATGCCTTTGATAGCTCCAATTAGAGTTTGGAATAAATCCTGGAGTCAATTCACCATCCCACCAACATGGGAGCCACCGTCACTATCTTCTCTTGCAATGATCGGATGCTCACCCCGGACTGGAAGGCTGTATCCATCACAGCCAATCTTGGGTCTCTTCTGGTGGTACTTATCGCAGAACTGTTGTTTTCCAGCTTGGTAGCAACACCAATTGTAGAGTTTCAACTCTTCATCTAGACATAAGTATCAAGAGAAAAAAGGATAGGAAATGATGGGAGGATGATTCAGTAAAGCCTCAAGGAACTAAATACCCATTTGACTTTGGAAGCTAAGCAGGATCATCCCTAGTTAGTGGTTGCATGTAGGCAATATTTCAGAGGAAGGAGCAATCCACCTATGAGTATACCTTGCTTAATAAAAGTCAGTGGAATTTATGGGACTGCCATAAATCAACAGGCTACGTGAAGGCACATACACACACAGGTGCCTCTTTGTGGAACAAGGAAGACAACTATAATGCCACTTGACAGCACTTTAAGTACTGAAGCTCCATCTGATGGAATCATGGGATTTATAGTTTTACAAGTTCTTTAGCCTTATCTGCCAAAGGGTGCTGGCACTTCACCAAACTACAAATCCCAGGATTCTGCAGGATAAAGCCATAGCCAGTTAAAGTGGTGTCAAACTGCACTATTTCTACAGTGTAGATGCACCCTAGGAGACAAAGCAGGGAGGAAGTAGAGCATCAGAATAGCAGTGTACATATCAATAAGCAGTTACTCTGAAAATGGAAAGGGAGCAATAGTTTGGGTCCACCTTGCTGTCTTCCCCTTTTGCCTCTGTTGGTTATTTCTTACAAGTGCCTGAGCTCAAGTGCCTTCCAACATGCCTTACCATTGAAGGGAAAGTTTCTCCTAGAGCCTTTCCAGATTCTTTCCTGATGACCGTCCACAAGCTGGCCTTTGGGGTTCTTGTAGAGACACCGGACCCCAGCGCCATACTTGTTTGGGAGAGAGGTATATAGCATAGTGAAGCTGGAGTCCAGCAAACCTGCAAGAATGGAAGATGTTTGTTAGATCTATTGATCAACCTATCTATAGATATATAAATAAATAATAATAATAATAAAAGTTTCATTTTTATACCGCCCTTCTTACAATCAGGGCGGTGCACAACATATCAAGCAAATTACAAATACGATAGAAATAACATATCAAACAAATTACAGATACAATAAAAATACAGTTAAAACCTAGATTAAAAACCCATTCTGGCCAGCTTGCCACTGCTGTCGGGGGGGGGAGACTAACTGGAACTTGTGTCCGGGAATGCTAACTGGAACAGGAAGGTCTTTAATTCCTTCCTAAACTGGGCCAGGGAGGTGGCCGAGCGGAGCTCTATGGGCAGCGTGTTCCAGAGGGTCGGGACCGAGATGGTAAACGTCCTCCTTGATGTGGAGGCTAGTCTTGCCCCTGGGACCCTCAGTAGCTGCTGCCCAGATGTTCTGAGGGTGCGGGGCAGATTGTATGGGGAGAGGCGGTCCTCTAGGTATCCTGGGCCCAAGCCATGTAGGGCTTTATAGGTTATAACCAACACCTTGTATTGCGCCTGGAAGCGAATAGGCAGCCAGTGCAGATCTTTGAGTACGAGTGTTATATGACTGGCCCTGGATGTACCAGTGACCAGTCTGGCTGCCATATTCTGTACCATTTGTAGCTTCCGGGTATGGTACAAGGGTTGCCCCATGTAGAGTGCATTGCAGAAATCCAATCGAGAAGTTACCAGAGCATGTACTACCGTTTCAAGGTCCCTCTGGCCCAGGTATGGGCGCAGCTGGCGAATAAGCCGAAGCTGATAACAGGTGCTCCTGACCGTCGCATCCACCTGAGATGTAAGGTGGAGCGACAAGTCAAGGAGCACCCCCAGGCTGCGTACCGAGTCCTTCACAGGAAGCGTGATCCTGTTCAGGACAGGTGGAACCACCACCATCCCCGGGCCAGGAGAACCTATCACGAGTACCTCTGTTTTATCTGGATTCAGACTGAGTTGGTTTTCCCTCATCCAGCCTATATATCTATATATAGATATATATAAATATATCTATATAGATATAGATATATTTAGTATTAAAATATATTTTCCATACTATAAAACTACATATACATTTTATACAATAAAACTACTTTACAGTACTATAAAACTACATAATACCACATCCAAAAGAAATATAAACATGTAAAACGTACATAAACATAAAATTACAAACTCACTTAAAAAAAAGGCAGGGGAGGTAATAATGGTCCAAAACACACTGCAGAAATAATCCAGTTTGAGACCACTTTAACTGCCTTGGTTCAGTACTAGGGAATCCTGGGAATTATAGTTTATCATGGCACCAGAGCTCTCTGACAGAGAAGACTAAATATCTCACAAAACTAAATTCACAGAAGTCTCTAGCATTTAGCCCAGGCAGCTAAAGCAGTGTCAAACTGGATTATTTCTGCAGTGTGTTTTGGCACAATGACTTCCAGCTTTTCAACTACAGTAGGCCCTTGCGTTCACTGGGGTTAGGGGCACAGAACCCCCAGAAAAGTGAAAAGAGCACAATTTTTTTTTTAAACAAAATTTAATTTGAGAGACCATTTCTCTAGGGATCTCTCCAGCGCAACCCTATGGTCAACATCAGCCAGAATTTGACCACAGAATCCAGCTGGAAGACCTACAGATTCCTAGAGCGCATATCAATTAAATCCACAAGAATGGAATCCACAAAAGTCAAAGCCGCAAATGTGGAGGACCAACTTAATGGTTTCAAGAGTTGGATTTGAAGATCAGTAGAATTAGGAAACAGTAGAAATTTAAGAGATTGACAAGGGAGAAAATTAGATAGCATAAATTCCTCCTTTGCCAATCTCTTACATTAAATTTCTACTGTTTACCATTTCTGCTAATCTTCAAATCCAACTATTGAAAATTTCCCCTGTTGTATCTGTAAGAAAGCAATTGCTGGTTCCCAATCTTTCTTAAAACCATTCAGAGATCTCTCTCAAATTAAAACAGTCCATTTATCCATCTCAACCAAATCATACTATTTCAACATCCAATCCTCCCTCATCGTTTTGTCCTTCCATTCTGTGCATACTGAAGTCTCGCGGCTGTAGTCAAATATTGTATAATTCCTATGGAATCCTGAGCTTTGTAGTTAAGAGAAGAGCATTTAGATTTTTCAACAAGAGAGCTTGATTGCATCCCCAGACAACAAACCCAAATATTCCATAGGATTTTGCCATGGCAGTTAAAGTGGAATCATATTGGTATACCCCCTTGGTATCCGCTGGGGATTGGTTCCAGGACACACACACCCCTATGGATACCATGGATGCTCAAGTCCCATTAAATACAATAGCGCAGCCATATGGTGATCCTTACATAAAATGGCAAAATCAAGATTTGCTTTTTTGAATTTATATATGTTTTGAATATTTTCAAGCTGTGGATCCTTGAATCCATGGATAAATAATCCGTGGATACAGACGGATGACTTTAATTGTGCAGTGTGAAAAGCATCCCAATAATCCAATGGTGGCTTAAAGTTATCCAAAGCTTTCCAAATAGCTTCAGCACCTTGAATATC
Source organism: Sceloporus undulatus (assembly GCF_019175285.1). Lineage (NCBI taxonomy): Eukaryota > Metazoa > Chordata > Lepidosauria > Squamata > Phrynosomatidae > Sceloporus > Sceloporus undulatus. Next base: position 270,659,370 of record NC_056524.1, read on the forward strand.
TCCTTTAAAGTTTGGACTAAAACCAGGAGCAGAATCTCCTTTCTCGGTCACATCTTAAGCACCTGAGCACAGTGCTAAAAGCTACAGGGTGCATAAATGCCCTCCATACAATCTACCTCTTCTGCTGCGGATGAAGCGATAATCCGACAGTCCCTGTTGCAGAGAGCAAGGGCAGGATGGCAGGTCCTTGTTCCAAACAGCCGGCTGTCTTTCATTGCTCAGCCAGTCCAGGCATCTCTGCCTATAGTTCAGGCGAACACGGCTGTCCAGTTTATAGATCCAGAGCCCGTGCACACCTGGAAGGAGATGCAAATAGAAAAATGTTGATCAGAAGGCTGGACCAATTTAAAACTCAATTGCAAATTGTACATACTGTAATAAACATTTTGGAGTGATGGGGTCTCCTGAAAGTGACAAAGCACAAGGCCTCACCATGGCTTCATTAAGTATTTGTGATGCTGAAGGGCACACTTACAACCCCTGGTACCATAGAGCTGCTACAGTGGCCACTGAGTTTTTCAAATGACAGGTGGATGATGTGGGCACCTGTGAGGGCTTCCGTTTCTCCCCACATCTGCCACACAATGTGAGGACTTCCTGGTGTCCCATCACTCTGGCATCAAATGCAGGAAACTTCTAGATGCCCTCATGCTTCTTGTGAGAGACTTCATTTGTCAAATCCCACCATCACCTTTGAATAATGGTGGCCATCACAGACACCGTGTGTCTGAACTCAAGCTTTCCGATAGCCCTTCTGTAGCATTCTCAGAGGCACAAGTATAAAATGCAACATTAATTTATTACCACAGAAGTTCATCATAAAGCTAAAGATTACTTATTTAACACATTAAATCCAGACTGTCCTTAATGAACTAACTCATATCTCTCACTCATAGGGGCTTTATCACACAGGGAAAATTGGAAGGTTAACCAAAGGTTAATCTGGGGTCATTCAGGGTATTTCACATAATTTCACAAAAGATTTTCAAACAACGTCGCACACAAACAGAAGGCAATCCAAACGCAATCGTGAGACATCCCAGGAATAGCTGAATTCAGAAAAATATCGAATTTATAAATCCTTTTCCACTACGAATTCACAGTCAGTTCACATTGCGTTAGTATGAAATGCATCTCCAGTTCAGCCATGGGGCTACTGTTGGCCATGGGATGCTGTCCTCCCTGCGCATGCGCAAACACGCTAATTTGAAATCAAGAAGCCAATGGGTACGTACTCATGTGATGATTTCATTAGTATTTGTACTGCTTTCTCTTTTGGATGGGTGTATGTGCATTTGATGAACTACTACGTAATTTCTTGCATTTTTGGATTCCCCCCCCCCTTCTTCTTCTTTTGGGATGGTGATACATTCCTCCATGTAAAATGTCTTAACAGAAGGTGCAGCTACACTGTAGGAATAATGCAATTTGATACCACTTTAAATGCTGCAGCTCCATCCTATGGAATCCTGGGATTTTTTAGTTTTACGAGGTCTTTAGACTTCTTTGGCAAAGTGTGCTGGTGCCTCACCAAACTACAAATCCCAGGATCCTGCAGGATGGAGCTATGGCAGCTCAAGTAGTATCAAACTGCATTATTTCTACAGTGTAGATGAGCCCTCAGACATACCCTTGAACCACTTTACAACCTCGAAGATGGCAGTCTTTTCTGCATCTCCTTTTTCTACCTCTTTTACCGCTCCTTACTACTCGATACCCAAATTAGAAAGTCCTTCTAGTTCCAGCAAGCAAAGCACAGATGTGGGAAACATGTTTTGTGGATGTGAGCTCCCACAACTTATCAACAGTACCTGTGTTGTAACCTGAGAAGCGATCGGGTCTATATTTCACAGCCGGGGCTTCGGACATCAGATTGTCATTTCTGAAGAATCCATCACCACTGAAAACAAAGAAGTGGAGAAATGATCCTCATATTTCCAAGGAGGCACAATATTCTTCCCAATTTGTGCCCTAGCTGTTCCCCATGAGCCCTCCAGGTGTTCATCGCCCCCGAAAGATAGAACTTGTTGTACCAAATTGCCCTATCCTCCATCTTCTCAACTGCCACCCCTTGTCTCATCCCATCACTAGTATCAAGGAAAGATTTAACAACTTTTGTACATTAAAGTGCGCCATACAATCAGAATCACAGAATCATGGAAGATACCCCAAGGGTCATCCAGTCCAACCCCATTCTGCCATGCTGGAAGATGCAGTCAAAGCATTCCCTGTGACAGATGGCCATCCAGCCTTTGTTTAAAAATCTCCAAAGAAGGAGACTCCACCACTCGCCGAGGCAAGTCAGAATTATCCCAGGCCCTGATATTTCAGGTTCAGAACCTAAGACCTAGCGACAATCCCTTGTGCCCACAGGAGGCTGGGCCCTGATGATGTTAGAAGGACCATCCCTTGGTGATATAATTAAGCCGGATGCAATAAACATCAACCATAGTTGTGCAAATACAAAACACCAGGTCAACAGATGAGGAAAATACACACTTTGAAAAGTAGCATTCTCACCCTGAGGACCAAAGAAGAGGAACTAGGCTCTGAGAAATCATCACAGTGGCCCTGACTTTGCAAGATCTATGCAGGGCTGCTTGTGACCTCTTGGAAGTCTCTCATTCACTGTAAACTGAAGCTGACCGGCAGCACATAAGAACAGCAAAGGTTCAGTACCTTAAATACCTCCATTAAAGTTCAGTTTAAAACTCATAGAGGATTCATGTTCCCTTCCCTGATTCTCAGGGAAGTCATCAGTTGCCATTGGGCAACCATGCAATCCAAGGCAAGTCCTTCTCTTCTTAGATCCTCTTTTCAGGAAATGATCATACCTGGTGTATCCGATCAGCACATTGGTAGAAGAGAGTTTGGTGTAGTCCCACTGCATCCCACCAGCTTGGTATAGGAAAAGAGTATATGTTCTGTACCCATCCGTGGTCAGAATGGCTTGATAAGTATTTGTCTGCAAGAAGATATATGGAAAGGGTGAGACAATGTTTTGTATTTTGGGGGTATATAAGTTCCCTACTGATGTGGTTGTACTTTCTTAACTGTGGCATAATGCCTGTATTCAGTTCACAGCTGCATTAAGCAGAGTTCTGCAAGTATAACTGTTGTACGTTCAGTTGAGTACTCTCGGACATTGCATAGCTACTCCTCAGTGCCTTCAGTGTACCACTATGATTCACTGAGATTGTGGAAACAGCAAGCACATGGGCAGATACGCAGTCAGTTGCACCATATTAGGAGTTTAATCACACCTGTCCAGCCACAATCGTGCCAATTAAAGAATGGAAGCATATTGGTTTGCAATCGTTTCTTATCACACTTTCTGCCACAATAGCTTTTTGGTGATCTATGGTTATGTTTCCTGCACTCCAAATGCGGCCTTCTGGGAAGAAAGGTGGGAAAGAGCAATAGTGGCTGCCAACTGCCTCCCAAAGCCAGCTATGTGGATGTGCACACAGAAGCCAACTTCAGGAAGATGTTGGTGTCTGTGGTCACTTCAAGCGAAAGGAAGGAAAGTGGGAAAGGAGCAGAATCACACCCATTCACACCACATAGCTGCCTGAGAAGAAGAACTGCAGTGGAAGGAACTTATTGTATGGAGGCAGGAATGAAATAGCAGTGAGATCGGGAGCCTATCGATGGGTTTTGTCCATCAGTGAAAAGGTACACTACTGTCACGAATGGAATGCAAGTCAGCAACAGGATGGACATGACATTGTATGGTAAGTACCAGCCCAAAGCACTTTTATTCTGTTAAAATTCCGCTTTTTAGTCTTGTCCTAAAAGTCCTAAGCTTTTAAAGCAAAGGGGCAGGAAATGTGAATCCATCAAACAGAAGAGTTCTTGGTATGAACACTTTTCAGTGGCTCACTCTCTGCAATGGTATAAATGTGGGTAATTGAGGCAATTTCATGGGGAGGGGCAGAATTATTATTGCAGGACAATGTCCTCATTTTGTTCCCACACAGGGTGGCCAAATATCATAACCGCAAAAGAGGACAAGGCACTGCAAGATGTGGGAAATTCAAGAAAAATGTAGGACATGACAAAATAAAAGCTAAAAACACTCATATGAATATAAATCCATGCTCAAAATGGAGAGCATTTTGGGCCTTGTTCCCACTATGGTTTAAACCGGATCATGATTCCAAATGATCCGGTTTAAACCACCATGGTTCCCACTTAATTTGAATCCCTGATGCTATTCAGAAAGGGGGGGCCATGGTTTTTATCCATTTTTACCATTTAACCCACATCAAAAAGACGCTGGTAAAATGGGGTGTTTTTTGGGCTGAATCGATTTATTTGGGAAATATTTATTTATTTATAAATATTAATTTATTGGAGGTGTCCTGGAAAAGGAGGACATATGGTCACCCTGGGCACCAAGGAAATCTACCCCTCCATCAAACAGCTCTTGAAGTTGTTCCTAAATCATAGACAGATTTTTTTCTCCAGCTAAAGGGCTGAGAAGCAGCTCCAGTTCCACCAGTTCAGCTGCATGCTCCAAAATCTGGATCCAACCTTTTCATTTGTAGAAGAGAACTCACTCTGCTGCTCTGCTTCTGTGCTGGGTAGTGCTGAGCCTTGACCCAGGTGATCTTGAGTGTCCATCGGGCTGAATAGGAAGACTTCAGGTATTGCTGAACCATTGTTTCCACACCTTGGACAAGAGGGTGTTTGGCAGAGTTCTGCGTAACATATTCCTGTGTGTGGCAGAAGAGTAATATTAAAGCTGGTAGCTTTCCATGCTATTGAGGAACTGGAAAACCAAGCAAAATGAGTCTAGAAGCCCAACAACTATTACTGGTCTCTAGAACAGCATGGTGGTATAGTGCTTGGAGTCTTGGACTCCCTGAGATCAAGGTTCAAATCTCTGCATAATCATGGAAACCCACTTGGAGAAGTTACACAGTCTCAACCTCAAAGCAAGGCAAGATCAAACCTCTTTGGAATAAATCTTTAAAATCTTTGGTGTAGTGGTTTGATTGTTGGATTAGGACTTTGGAGGCCTGAGTTCAAATCCCTGCTCAGCCATGGAAACTCACTGTGTGATTTATAGCAGTCTCTTTCCATCTAAGTACTGTGTATACTAATGTATAGCATAGAGTAGTATAGAAATTTAGGTTAAAAAATTGACCCAAAAAAACTGAGTCGATTTATCCATGGGTCAATGTAGGTACTGTATTTTAATGCATGCGCGCGCGCGCACACACACACACACACACACACACACAGAGTTGGCCCTCCATTTTCATGGGGGATCCATTCCAGACCCCTAGTGAAAACAGAGGCTCATGCTTATTCAAGCCCCACAGACTTGAATGGAGCGATGGATGCGTGCACCATGGCAATTAGTGGAGGTCGCTCCTTCGTGTATATTCAAGGGTGTGGGTCTCAGATCTGCATATTAGGAGGGGAGTGTGTATATATATGGTGAAAGGCAAGAGTTTAATCTGCCCTGGAAGCACAGACCCCATTCTAGTCTTTCAGCCATCCAGCCTTTAGTATGTGCACAAAGAGTTATGTCTGTTGGAATTTTGTAAGTTCTTTGGCATTGTTTTCCTTTGCTTTGTCCTTTACATCCTTCATTACATGGCTTACATTTTATCCTCAACTTATCCATGAGTCGTATCAAAATCCAGAATTTTGGCCCCAGAACTTGCCCTCGAAAGCTGGCTGCTCCATCTAAGTGGGGTGGTGAATCTACTTTGGGTTTCAATCAAAAATTTAAAGGAGCTGCCTGTGCAGGTTGATGATCTCTATCCTCCAAAACATGTTTAGCATCTTTAATGTTGTTGTGTGCCTTCAAGTCATTTTTTACATATGGCGACCCTAAGGCTAGACTATCATGGTGTTTTCTTGGCAGGATTTCTTCAGTGCAAGTTTGCCATTGCCTTCCCTTGAGGCTGAGAGCGTGTGACTTGCCCAAAGTTACCCAGTGGGTTTCATGGCCGAACCGGGAATCAAACCCTGGTCTCCAGAGTCATTGTCCAACACTCAAACCACTACACCACTCTGACTTTCAGCATCATGAATAGGTCTTGTAAAATCTGGACTAGAAAGGAGCCAGCAGCCACTACTGCTTGCACCACTGCAGCCATGAAGATATATGCCAGGCTGCAATGATATATCATTTTATGGGCTCCCCTCTTTTCCGCCCGCCTGGCATATATCTTCATGGTTGCAGTGGTGCACTCTACTTTTGTGCATAGAGCAAGAAGTAAAACTAAAACATGGATCAGGTGCGGGCAATAATGAGTTTGATGTAAGAAAGAATTTGATGAGTTTTTAAGGAAATGTGTTGCCTTGAGAGCATGGAAACATGAACTTTCAGTCTACAGAATCCTCAAGTCAGCAGGATGGGGGATTCTGGGGGTTGTAGTCCAAAGGTTTGATTTTCTCCGAGTTCTCTTTCTCTGGCACTCTCTGGATCTGCTATATATCTTTTGGCCTACACATTTCCTGGAAGTTTATTCTATGAACCTTGACAGAACTTAATGGCACCCTGTGATGGTGGTTCTTATTCTGTGGTGAAACATGAAACCTAAAAATAATTGTTTCTATAAGAGAAGACATGAAGGTTTTCTGATTTCCTGCAGTAGTTGTTGTGTGCCTTCAAGTCATTCTGAACTGACAGTGACACTAAAGGGAACCTATCATTGGATTTTCTTGGCAAGTTTCTTCAGAGGGAGTTTGCTATTGCCATCCTCTGAAGCTGAGAGAGTGTGATTCTCCCAAGGTCACCCAGTGGGTTTCTATGTCTGAGCTAGGATTCGAACCCTGGTCTCCAGAGTCCTAGACCAGCATCCAAACCACTATGCCACACTGTCTTTTATAAGACTGGCTGATTAATATGAAGGAGACCGCATACATTTTTAGAACAAATGTCAGATAGAAAATGAATGTACATCTTCCATTAAATTCCTCTTTTCCCCTTTTTTCTTAATATGTTTATTAAATATCGAAACAAATCGTAACTAACAACATCTCTCAACACAACTTGCAATAACACATAATTTCATAAAAGAAACTGTAAATTATACAAATACTAACTTCCTTCCTAGCAGTTCTTTCCTTTAAAATAAAATAACTGTCTAATCTTCTTCCAAATGATAATTGTGCAATGATATTGTTAAACAATTGTGCTTCATCTATAAGCGTTGATAAAGTAAACTTTTATAACTTTATATTTATAAACTTGCTTATAATTATTATCTAAATTTCTGTTTGCTCATATACAGAGAGAGATCCCTTTTATATGTAAGTCTTAATTTTTCTGTTCTTTAAAGTTCTTGGTAATTGTGTCTCCCCAACATTTTTTCAAATAGTCAAAGACAATCCTCTGTTGTCTATTAATGGCTGCAAAAACAATGAAAGGGAATTACATACAGTAAAGCAGGGATGGCTTACCTGGTAAAAGATGGTCCCGCTTCCCTTGGAGAAGTCAGCATTGTCCCAAAACACAGCAACCATTGGTAGATTTTCACGGCCATTAAATCCTCCAAGTGGTGGGTTCGGATCACTGGAAATGTCCTTCCCAGAGACTGGGAAAATTATTTGCCCATTACTAGTGAACTAAATAGAGAAATAAGTGCAAGTAAGGTCTGAGAAGACGAGTACAGACTGAGAGGTACTATAAAGATTCGGGCTTATATCTGACATCACCATTGCATCATGTATCTCTGTGTGCACTAATGCACTGATCATGCTATGCCACACTTGTATTGAATGGCAACATTGCACAACTGAATGCACACCCAAATATGCACCACTGCACATCTTCATGCACATGTATATCTCCATGTGCAAAAACACCATGTGTGCAACTTCACTTTCACAACCTTGAACTGACCATGGACATTCTGCATTGGATGAACACACCCAGCCACTTCCATGGGGAACTTGTGCATGCATAAGACACCAACAGAGTTCTGGTCTAGGTATTTCTGGATAATTCTATGCTAAATGTAAGCTTTGGAAGGGAGCTTTAAAAACAAACAAACATATGGGCAGAGATACTACATCAAGGAGATGAAGTGTAACTTCACTCACAGAGTTACGTGATGATTGTGCATTGGTGAATTGCAACAGCGCACAACAGAATGGGTAAACAAGATGTAGAATCAGTGGTTGCAATGCTGCATGCACACTTGCCTGTGCAATGTGAAATGGCACCACATGCATAGTGGCATCACGTGCGCAACTCCATGTGCTTCTGCATGTACAACAGCAGCACATGTGTAACTCTGCTTCCATAACTTTGAATTGAATGTCGACGTTCTACATGAGACAATAATGTCCAACCACTTTCATAGGGGAATTTAAAGATGCATTAGGCACCAGCATGATGCAAGCCATGGTAGCTCTATAAAATATTGTCATGCACTTTGCTGGAAGCATACATAAATCATCATATATAAATCATTGTATATAAATCATCCCTCTTTAACCACAGTTTCTCCATATGCACATGGCTTGAGCATATTCAATGTGTGTGTGTGTTAATACACACACAACACACACGCACGTGCGCGCACACACACACACACACACATTCCAAAAAGCAGCCCTTCATTTTGTTATTTTATATAACAAAATTTCACTACTCTATTTTATTTAATGGGACTTGAGCATCCATGGATTTGGTATCCATGGGGGGCCCTGGAACCACACTAAGGGCCCACTGTATTCCTATCCTGCTCAGGTCCCAGCTGAATGGGGATTTCCTTGCCCATCTTCTCCCACAGGAAGGACTTGTTTCATAGCACTGTAAATATCTCATCCTTAAAAGCAATCTGAAATAATTTATTACAGACTCACATAGAGGGAGTCACGCAGCATATTTCCCAGTGGGACTCCAATCGCCGGCTCGAACAGAGGAGAGTTAAAACCCACTTTCCTTTCAACATATTCTTTATCATTTGCCTTTGGTCCATATGCAAACAGGAACGCTGCACATAAAACACAGGTAGGTTAATTACTGAAAATGAGGAATACTCAGAGGAACAGTATCTGTGAACACAGAGATACGACTAATAGGCATGGATAAGATATCTCTTCCAGAAACCAAAACGGTTGTTCTGAAACATCCTGACCCATTTCTAAAAGCAACTCAGGCTGGTGGCTGTCTCCTATGTCTTGTGTCAGTAGTAATCATAAAGGCCAACGTAATAATGTAATTATTAGTTCCATTGATTTATCAATCCCAGTGTTTTTTTCTTTCTTATCTGGAAAATCACTCTTGAAGCCCTCCAGATGTTGCTGGACTACAACTCCCAACAGCCTTCACCAGCATAGCCAAGGGTGAGTGGAATGCTGGGAAATGTAGTCTAACAACACCTGGAGGACTTCAGGATTCCTGTCCAAGATTTATGGGGTCACTTGGATTGGATGGAATCTGTGTGATTGGATATCAAGACATAGCTACAAAAGTCAAGAGGGGCAGAAGAACCTAGAATTTTTATCAGTACAGCTTGAATCTCCCTTATCCAAAATGCTTTGGGCCACCAGTGTTTGGAATGTCAGAGCTTTTCAGATTTTGGAATATTTGCATACACATAATGAGACATCTCGGAGATGGGAGCAAAATTTAAATGTGAAATTCATATATGTTTTGTATACACCTTATACACATACCCTGAAGGTGATTTTATACACAATATTTTTACTACATTGAACCATCGGAAATGAAATGTGTCACTATCTGAGCCACCTGTGTGGACAATTTTGGATTTTGCAATATTTCAGATTTTGGAATTCAGATAAAGGATACTCAGCTTATAGCAAGACTTCAGTTTATATACTACATTATATACATAAATATAGATCCCCAGCCTACCAACCTGAAACTGGAACTGCAGGCACAGAGTTCAATGTCGCTGAGTTTTCATTGGCAGTGGCTGTTTTCATGGAATTTTGGGAAACTGAATTAGGTTTGTTGTCTGATTTCTTGTTGTCCTCTTTCTTATCTGACTTCTTGCTGTCTTCTTTGTTGCTATCTTCTTTCTTGTCTGATTTTTTGCTGTCTTCTTTCTTGTCCGACTTCTTGCTGTCTTCTTTGTCGCTGTCTTCTTTCTTGTCTGATTTTTTGCTATCATCTTTCTTGCCTGATTTTTTGCTGTCTTCTTTCTTTTCTGACTTTTTGCTATCTTCTTTCTTGTCTGATATCTTGACGTCTTCCTCCTCATCAGATGTTTTGCTGGCAGTCTGTGAGGGTTTCACCGCCTCTAGGCCAACTCCTGAGGCTGCAAGCGAGGCATCTGGTTTACCAGATGTGGAAGATGCTTTGGCACCACCAGATGTGTCTTTGCCGACTGTTGCGCCTGCCTCACTCTGAACAGAGGAATCAGGCAGTGATGAGATGCTGGTGCTGGTCATAGATCCTGACTTTGTGGCCTCAGAACCTGAAGCAGTGCTGCTGGAAGATACAAGGACAGAGGCGGATGGCTTTCCAGAAAGTGTGTGTCCAACATTTTCAGTGACTTCAGCCTTGGAAGACTGAGGAGATACTCCTGCATTGACCTCAGACCCTGATTCCACAGCAGGCAATTGTGGTGTTGTTGCTGGACACAATGAGGTGCCAGAGAGAGAGGGATGAGCTTCACCAGATAGTGTGGATGTCCCCTTGTCGGCTGTCAAAACAGAGCTGTCAGTATCCCCTCTCCCTTCTGAAGTTGTGGGGGATAAACCTTTCATGTCCCCCACAGATGCTTCATTGGGAGAGCTTGCAAGCCCATTGGGTGAGGCTCCACTGGGGAAAGAGTCCACTTTGCCTGTTTCTTTGGCTTCCACTGCTTGACTCTGAGAAGATGCTTCCCCAGGTGCATTTCCTGGGCTTTCAATACCTGATTCGTAGAATCCAAATGGCTGATTTTCACTGGAGGAGGAGGAGGTTGAAGGAGACAATGGCAGTCCTGATTGTTGATCTATGGCCACCTTTGTGCCTCCAGATCCAGATGACTGAAGAGAAGCTCCAATGCTATTGGAGGTCACTGTGCCACTTCCCAAGATCCCAGCAAGATCCTCTGCATCTTCTTTTGCCATGGGAGATGTAGAACCTGCATCACCCAGGGTATTACTGTAAGAAAGAGCAGGTTGCCCACTCATGGTCAACACAGAATTTTCTGCACTTCCTGGGCTTGCAAAGTTGCCACCCACACCCCCAAACTCTGAGGGCGGCAGAGATGAATCTGTAATGCCAGAGGCCTGGCCTGGTGTTCCTTGGAGGTTAACAGTCCCATCAGGAGAGATGGAACCAGAAAGCAAGGTTTCTCCTGAACCTTTATTGATTACTGCCACCACTGACCCATCGTCAGCAGGAGAGGACTGAGTGGAAGGTTCTCCAGTGTTCATTGGCCCAGATTTTTCTCCCAGCTGCTCCGCTATATTTTCTGGACTTAGGCCTGTCTCAGAGGAAGAAGTGGTTTGGGTACCTGTTGAATCCAAGCCAGCAGAGGGAAGGGAAGATTCTTCCTCACCAAGTCCTCGAGAGATCTCTTCACTAGCAGATGTCCCAGGTGACTTTGATTCTGTGTCTGATGAAGACAAAGGTAGTTTCTTCCCATTTGTGGTGGAACTATCTTCAGATTCTTCCTCCTTCTCAGAAGCTACAGCTCCTGCTGAAGCTGCACCATATGTCTGAGAAGCCGCATTATTGGCTGGCCCTTCACCTGGAAATGCTCCAGGTGACTTTGACCCTATGGCAGATGTACCTAAAGGTGCTTCTTCCTCCACTGCAGCAGAAGAGCTTCCTCCTTGTTTTGCTTCCTCAGAAACTCTTGGTCCTGCTGCTGCTGCTTCAGCATCATCTGGAGATGGCTGAGATCCAACATCACTTCCTAGTCCTGAAACAGACATTTCCTCTCCTTCATTGGAAAGAGTCAATGATGATTTCTTCCCACTCATATCTGAAACATTTCCCGACTCTTCTCCTGCTTCAGATCCTGCTCCAGATGCATAATCTGGAGGCATCTGAGATCCTTCTCCAGGTGATGTTGGTGAGCCAGATGTTGATAAGCCATCATTGTTGAATCCACCAGAGAAGGAAAATCCTGGTTGTGCCTCTGTGGCTGATGGAGCCGAAGATGCCCCTTCTGCACTCACACTGGAAGACATGCCAGGATGATCTGCCTCTCCACCATCTAGAGATGGTTGAGATCCTCCCTCATTTGCCGACCCTGCACTGGCAGTTTCCACTCCTTCTGCAGACGGAGCAGCTGAGTGTGATTCTATAGCTAATGGAGCCAAAGATGCTTCCTCCCCACTCATGCTGAAGGAGCCTTCTGGTATTTTTATTCCATCAGAATCTCCAGCCCCCGCTGTTGCACCATTAAGAGATGGCTGAGATCCTTTGCTAGCTTCTGATTCTGAGGTAGCAGCTTCTATTCCTTCAGCAGAGAGGAAAGGCCTTTCTTTCCCAAGTCCCCCAGAAACATCTTCATATTCAGATGTTCCAAGTGACTCTGTGGAGGATGAGCCTGGTGGTGTTTTCTCCTCATTTACAGGGGAAGAGCCTTCCCATTTTTCCATCTCATCAAAAGCTCCAAGATCTGCCACAGTGCCAACCTTGGTGGAACCATCTGTGAATGGCTGAGATCCCATTGCTGCTCCTGAGAAGGAAGTTTCCACTCCTTCAGCAGAAGATGATTTCATTCCACTTACAACAGAAATATCTTCAGGCTCTTTTTCTGCCCCAGAAATTGACTCAGATCCCATTTTCGGTGTGCTATCTGGAGACAATTGAGATCCCTCATTCCCTGCCACTTCTAAACCATTTGCTTCTACTCCATCAGAGGCTGGTTGTGACATAGTGGCTGATGGAGCCATAGACATTTTCCCCTCCCCTTCTGATTGTTCTGCCCCATCAGAAGCTGTATCATCTGGAGATAGTTGAGGTTCTTCACCATCTTCCAAACTTGAGCCAACACTTCCCAGTCTTTCAGTGGAGGGCGAAACTGCTAGTGACTCTATACCTGATGGATCCAAAGATGCCCCCTTTTCAGCCACACTGGAAGTATCTCCCAGCTCTTGGCTCTCTCTTTCAGACCCTGCTGAAGACTCAATTGCAGACTCTGATTTCAGTGCATCATCTGAAGATGGTTGGTAGGAATCTGGAGTTTCAGAGGGCCCACTGGGTTGAACTCCTGATGACTTTGAAACAAGAAAAGGAGAGGAATTTTTGCCAGAACCAGAAGGAGAGTCTTCTGCAGACACACTTATTGCAGATGTCTCTCCATCTGTTGCAGAAGAAGCTGAAGTAGAAGGAAATTCTTCTCCTGAGGATGTGGCAGTTATAGATGTCTCTCCCTCCTCCAAAAGAGGCTGTCCTGAAATTTCTCCACCAGGCAAGCTTCCTGATTGTCCCAGAGGCAGCTTTGCTCCTTCAGATGATCCGGGTTCTGCATCTGAGATGTCAGTACCAGTCTGGATCTCACCACTAGTTGTCATAGATTCTTCATTTGTAAGCAGTCCTGTGCTGCCATCTCCATCCTTGGTGCCTCCTGGAGCTTCAGTTCCTGAAGGAGAAGAACTAAAGTCTCCAAAAGGTGGACTTGTGAAGTCTTTTCCTTCTTCAGCCTCTGAAGTGAAAGTCTCAGAAGATGTAGCATCAAGAAGTGTAGAAGAAGATCTTTCCTCTGATAGTTCTCCAGCTTTTGTTGAGGTCCCACTGCCTGCAGGAAAAGGAGAAAAGTCTCCAGAACCATCATCCGTTATCTCTGCAACGCTTCCTGTATTAACCACCATTCCCTCTTCTGCATCTGTTCCTGGCTCTGAAGGCAGAGTATTGATTTCATCAAGGTTGTTGTTATTCTCTGAAATAGTTCCATTATTAATTTCTGACTCTGAAGCAGCCCCAGCAATCTCACCTCCAGAGGGCAAGTCTTCTTCATTGCTGCCAGGAAACTTTGCTCCCTCAGTAGCTGATCCAGTGTCTGTGGTGGGCATGGCATTGGCATTGGTGTCTTCTGGTTCCTTAGACCCTTCAGTGGCTTCTTCGTCTGCTTGCATGTTATCATCTGATTGGGAAGAACCCAGAGACCCAGGTAAGCTATTTGATGGCGCTTCTGCTGTATCAGACTCTGGAACCACAGTCATCTCTAAAGGTGATGGACTTGAAGATTCTCCATTCATCAAGAGCTCTGAGCCTCTTATGGGCAGCTGTGTCCCATCAGCTGGGGCCAGCTCAGTGTCAGATGGTGGGAAATCTGTTCTGCTCTCCCCTTCCTCACTTGTGACTGATCCAGAAGCAACACCTAGTTCTGGAACCATCATGTTGCCTTCAGAAAGAGAACCAGGTGCTGAACTGAGAGAGTCTCCTTCTTGCCTTTCAGTAGATGTGCCGCTCTGAGATGGGGGGAAGGCTGTTTCTCCAGCCATTCCTTGATCCTTAGCTTCTGTTTCATTCTCCAAAGAAGAAGGAGAAGTTTCATCCATGTCAAACAAGCCTTCTGGTTCCCCTCCTGCTTCTCCAGCAGAATTGAGAGGTGTCCTCTCTGAAGATGAATGAATCATTTCGCTCTGGATAGCAGCACCAGGTTGTCCATTTTCTGCCAGTTTTTCCCCAGGCTTCAAGGGGGAGGCTGTTCCACTTTCCATGTCTGCAGAAACATTTCCCTTTGATGACTCTGTTGCTGAAAAGGCTCCCTCTGGTACCTCTGTTTCCTTTTCTTGCTCTGGAGATGCCAGCGTGAAAGGTGTTTCATTACTGCTGGCAGTTCCAGAGCCTTCCTCTGATTCTTCTTTAGTTACAGAAACTGTTTGTATCTCATCATCTTCTGGCAACAGAGAAGAATAAACCGGAGGCATGGGAAGCCCAAGTGGAGAACCTACTGTTGCATCAGAACCCAGATCTGAAGGTCTTGATGGTGCCCCACTGGAAGAGGCTATGCCAGGTAGAAAGTTTGTTGTATCATCTGCTGGAGGGGTATTAGATACTTCTGCACCCACAAAGTCTTCTGATTCTGCAGGGATTCCATCAGCTGAGCTTTCTGGGCTCAGGTCTGGGTCTTCCAAGGAAGGTGTGATGGTTGGCTCTGCATCATGGTCAGGCACTGTGTCTGACACAGAGCTATCTGAGTCACCCCTTCCTTCTGCAATGGCAGGTTCGCCACCCAAGCTGTCCTTGCCACTGGGAGATGGTTGAATGGAAGCAGTGGCAGGTTCACTCAACTCTGAGGACTCAGAAGGTGTGTTGCTGGGTGGTAGCAAATCCGGAGGGGACAACCCAGTTGCTGGTGTTGGTTCTTCTCCTTCGATGTCATCCCCTGAGGCTGATGGAACAAGATGTCCATCATTGGCAGGAGTCACACCTGGTTCTGCCACAGGCAGATCTTCAGTGTTACTAGAAGGAGCACCTGGGATGGACACTGTCTCGCTGCTGGCATCTGGGAAATTTTGTGGTGTTTCACCTTCTGGTTCTGCGACATCATCTGTGGCATCTTCCCCTAGAGTAGGTTTCTGTTCACTGTCTGCATTTGTTTCTCCAGTAGTTGAGTCCAAGGTCTTCTCTTGTCCTGAAGAAGGTGCATCATTCAAACCAATGTCATCAGTCTTCTCCCAGGCGGTAGGTGCAGGGGCAAGCGAAGAATCTGTCACACCAGTTTCTGGCTGTTCATTTGAAAAAGTGGAAGGTACTTCCGCAGAACCCAAAACAGGTGAAGCAGCTGCTTGCTCTGACGCAGTAGGAGTGGTCTGAATTGTCCCCTTTTCTGAAGAAGTGTTTGAAGAATTTCCTTTGGCCAAGCCTTCCTTTTCGTTAACCTGGACCTCTGTGGCTGCCTCCATCTCTTCTCTTGGTGGTGTGATTTCTACTTGGTTGGGGGCCTTGGTGGGAGAATCAACATTGGAGGCCAACACAGATTCCTGTGTTTCTTCTTCTGCAGGGCTAGAGGGGTTTTCCTCCTTACTAGCGCCTGGGTTTTCTTCAGGCGTTCCTCCATCCGCTATGAATGGGACTGTGCTCTGTATCGTGAATGTCTCCTCTGTGGTTGTGGGCACGGTGGGGTCAAAATAGTCAGTGCTCGTCCCCCAGGAGAGGTAGTCAGTATCTGTGAAGTCATCTGCTTCTGTGGGATCCACGGGAATCGCTGCTGTTAGCCCAGGCTCTGCAAGGAAGTGACAAAGTAAGGTTAAGCTTCCACATCTGAAAAAAATGTGTTGTTAAATTGGTTTGCTTATAGACAATTAAGAGAAAGATTTTAAAATGGATTTTAAAAATCATGGGTTTGAAATGCTTAAATCTGAAGCCTGATTCTCACTACCTTTTAAACTGGATCACAAATCGCTTTGAACCGGTTCCCACTTGAATCAATTTGCTGAAGCAATTTGGAGAGGGGTACCACATGCTAGAATCCCATTTAATCTGCGTCTTTTTGACACTGATATTTTCCACATCTTTTTGAATAAATCGAATCTGCGCAAGTGTGAACCAGATGTGGATCAGAATTGATTTAAATTTGCCCTTCAGCCAGCTGGAACGGGTCCATTTTGAACCGATTCATTCATGAATGTGAACTGCAAGTGGGTTATTTTACTGGGGGAAAACGCAATCGGAGCAAATGTAGTGGGAACCACACTCCACTGTTGAATCAATCTATCAATTCGGATCGCAAACCACTTTTTCTGTAAGTGGGAATAAGGCCTGAATTGGAAGCTTGACTATGTACAGATAATGAACTCTTAACTGCTAAAATAGCCAAACTATTGTTGAGACTTTAATAAAAAGGGTAACAAGTGAAGATTTTATGGTGAAATGGGCTCAAAATACAATGCACCCGCGCCATACGCAGGCGCACTATATGCGGCTTCCTGCTTATGCAGAAGCCACACAACAATAAAAACAATGGTGCGTGCACCCACACGCACACACCGCACTGCTGCCATGTGCATGGGCCCCATTGTTTCCTATGGGGCGCAAGCATATGCAGATTTTCCCTTACGCTGAGAGGTCTGGAACGGATCCCCTGTGTAAGGAGAGGGCCCACTGTACTGGTTCCCCAATTTAAATTTGGAGCAAATGAAAGGATGGAAGGCTTCATCAACCTTGGAGCCCTGCAGGATCAAACCCACAATGTTTTGGCGAGAGCAGTGGCATTTAACCACTGTGCCACCAGGGCTCCTTCCATATGCAATATATGGACATCCCTGTGAGCATGCATGCATGCACCCACATATCTACATGCACAGTGCTACTGCTGCAACCTTGAACTGAATGGGGCCCATTCTGCATTGCACAGAAATGTCCACCTGCTTCAGTAGGGAATTTATGCATGTGCAAGATTCCATAAGGATTCTGAGCATAGCTTATTAATTTACCAATTAAAACAATAGCTGGCTGAAACTTTACTAATTGTCATTGCCAGGTTATGAGAAAATGGAATTGAGATCAGAGATGGCAGACCATGATGAAGGAGGGCATCTAGTCAAGCCAAGTCAAGCCAAATCCAGCAATTCTATATGGTCTCTAATAATTTGCTTAACATTTAGTCAAGGCCAGAGTTTCAGAGTTTCCCAGAGATTCAGGGAAATTGATCACTATCTTTAAATAGAGTCATACAGTCGATTAACAAAACCTCTGACAAAGAAGCTCCTTTCTATAAAGACTTTTTACACTTGCCCAGTCCTTACTTTTCTTCCTTGACACCTGTCTAACTGGAATTTCTTTTTTTACAACATCAGCATTTAACAACATCAGCACTTGGTGAAGGGAGGCTGGAGAAGACAAGGAGAAGGTTAAGAGGTGATATTACAGCCCTGTTTAAATATTTGACGGGATGTCGTCCAGAAGATAGGGCAAGATTGTTTTCTGCAGCTCCGGAGAATAAGACTCGGAGCAACGGATTCAAACTACAGGAGAAGAGATTCCACCAGGGCCGGCTCTAGGTATTTTGCCACCCTAGGCAAGAAATATTTTGGCACCCCTGTCACCCCTCATAATTATTTTCACCCCTTGATTTTTGCATCACTTTAATTCAGGCTGCTATCACACTGGTGAATCAATGTTGTTTTATACCACTTTAACTCCTTAATGCTAGAGTTATGGAATTGGTAGTTTGCAATTGCACCAGAGGAGCTCTGCTACAAAGAAGGCTAAATATTGCACCACCTCAACGTTAGGAAGAACTTCCTGACTGTAAGAGCTGTTCAAGAGTGGGAGATGTTGCCTCAGAGAGTGGTGGAGTCTCCTTCTTTGGAGGCTTTTAAACAGTGGCTGGATGGCCATCAGTTGGGAGTGCTTTGATTGTGAGTTCCTGCATGGCAAAATGGCTTGGAGTGGGTGGCCTTTGGGGTCTCTTCCAACTCTAGATTCTATGATTCTATGAAACAGCTGAGTTTCAGTGTTGGATTCATTTAGCATGTTTGCAGTAAACAATGCAATAAAGCTTGAGCTAAGAAATAATGGCATTCTCCTCTAGCCGACCCTATTATAGCTGTGTGTGTCTGCCTAGAACAGACAAGGTGAACAGCAGCTGCCCCCAGAATCCCTAACCAAACATGTGTGAATGGTAAAATAGAGAGAAAATGGAAAGAACAGGTTAGCCTGCCCCAACAGCATGGTTTTTCTTAAAAGAAGCATAGATTTTAAGCCACCAAACTGAAAATCCTAAGAAAAGTGGAAACTCATGAATAATAATAATAATAATAATAATAACAACTGCTCTTCTTTTGTCTGATGCATGAATCTACACCTATTCTTTCCATGTTATATCAACCTCTGCTACCACGTTTTCTGTTAAACCAGTCATGCCCAGGTATACATCAACTTCATCAACCGAGGCTGCTGCCACACTTCAGAATTAATGCAGTTTGACACCACTTTTACTGCCATGGCCCCATGCTATGGAATCTGACAAAACTGCAAATCCCAGAATTCCATAACATTGAGCCATGGATGTTAAGGCAGTGTCAAACTGGATTAATTTTGCATTGTGGGTGCAGCCAGAGGTATACTGACTGGACCAAGATTTTTGATGCACATCTAAGAATCCTGGCCCAAGTCAGTTTCAAAGGCTGCTGATTACTCTTATCCCAATGGGATGGTGAAGCTTCTCTGGGTTTTAGTTTGTATGTTAAAATAGTTACACAAGCTGCTAGGCATGTATGAGAGTGATAAGGTTCAGGACTATTACTAGTTCTTTTAAAGCGTGAATGAATTCCTGGAGCAAATTGACTGCTTCACTGACATGGAAAGCACAGTCTGGATGCAGCATTTGTTTTAAGTAATTAACTCCTGTTACTCATTACAGGGTTAGGAAAGAAATCCACTGCCATTAACCATTTTGCAAAGGTTAAAGGAGTACCTTTCTGTGTTGCTCATTGATTTTTCGCTCCTTTTATTGCTCTTTAAAACAAATAGTCCTTAGGATAATGATAATGCAGTGACATAAAACTTTCAATGCCCCCCAAAAGTAACTTTCAAAAGTAACTGGAACACATCTGCACCACAGAAATAATGCAGTTTGACCTCACTTTAAACTGTCACAGCTCAATAGATACTTTTAAAAAGAACCTTAAGACCTTCTTCTTTTCTCAAGCCTTCCCCCCATGAGATGTTAGTTCATGTTTCACCCTCTCGGTTTGACGACTTTGTGATGTTTATGGATTTCCCCATTCAGCTGAACCTGTTGTTTTTATTCTTATTGTGACCGTTTTTAGATACTGTTTTAATTGTTTTTATCTTGATGTATTTTTTACTTAAACTTGTACTCCGCTTTGATCAAAAATTGGAAAAGCGGGATATAAATAAACTATTTATTATTTATTATTATTATTAATACTATGAAATCCTGGGATGCGTAGTTTGTTGTGGCACCAGAGCTCCCTGACAGAGAAAGCTAAGTATCTCACAAAACTCCAACTCCTGGAATTCAATGGCATTGAACCATGGCAGTTAAAGTGGTGTCATATTGCATTAATTCTGCAGTGCAGATGCAACCTCAGTGTTACATCAGTAATGTAGTTGCCTCCACCCAGAACTACCTGTTATTGTTGAGCATGAAATATTTGATGAAACCCTTTTAAGAGGTAACTTGTTGTCTTCACATCACTTGTCGACTTATGGCGACCCCATGAATTTCACATGGTTTTCTTAGGCAAGGAATCCTCAAAGGCAGTTTTGCCTCTGATATATAACCTAACTTGTTATGTTTGTTGTTATGTGCCTTCAAGGTGTTTCCCAAGGTAGATCTATCATGGGGTTTTCTGGGGCTGAGAGTATGTGACTTGCCCAAGGCCACTCAATGGGGTTTTGTGGCTGAACCAGGAATCCACTCCTATGTCTCCAGAGTTGTATTCCAATGCTCAAACCACTACACCACGCTGCTATTCTTAACATGTGACAGGTAACTAAATAGCTTGCGAGAGCCAATGTTGCACGGTGGTTTGAGTGTTGGACTGTGGGGACCAGGGTTCAATTCCCAGCTTGGGCATGAAACCCACTGGGTGACCTTGGGCAAGTCACATACTCTCAGCCTCAGGGAAGGCAATGGCAAGCCTCCTCTGAACAACTCTTGCCTAGAAAACCCCATGATAGGGTTGCCTTAGGGTTGCCATGAGTCAGAAATGACTTCAAGGCACACAACAACAGCAATACTATTTAACAATTTTAAAATACCTATTTTTGAAACACAGAAGCGGATTTCTGGCTGCTTGTCAGTGCTTTATTGTTTGATTATCCATGGAGGCTTTTTAAAAAAATAACAAAATTTTGTTCATCATCCATGAATTTCTGAAATCATTTTTGTATTATTAGTCTGAACATTTCCATATATCACTTCCATTCATATTTCATCTTCTGCACAGAATAACCTTACTGCTCTAAAAAATAAAATCCCGATACCTGAATAGTTCGTTTCCATATAATAAGTCTATATATGAACATTTTTTTACTAAATAATACTACCTGGTTTCAATCAATCAATCAATCAATCAATTTATTGACTGACTGGTTTCTCTTCGCACCAGTGTATAAATCCCATAGTTACAGTCAGTAACAAAGATATACAGTATTTCTATTCCATTTTTGTTGTTTCTCTCTCTCTCTCTCTCTCTCTCTCTCTCTGTAGCATAACATGTTTGTCCTTTAAGTTACTCATTTTGCTATTTATCAGTTTATATATATGCACATAGATTAATGTCGTCGCCTTTTCGTCTTATGATTTAATTTAATTCTTTTGCTTAAGCTTCAATTCTGGAAAAGACTTTTGTTTATACACCATACTTCAATCCAGTATTCTAGGACTGGCATCCAATCTCTTTCTGCCTTCTTTATTGGTTCATTATTTATCATAAACATTCATTTGTCCATCTCTCTTAGATCACAATGTTTTTGCAACTACTCTTCTGTTGCATCCATGGAGTTTATCATATGAGGCTAGAAAAGCACAATTACAGTTGGATAATAGCACCTTTGGTAGGTACCTATAGCATGATGTTGTGTCTCTTCTGTTGTTGCTTTGCATTTCAGTTGGTGATGGAGAACACCTTCATTAATGGGAAGGGTCTCCTAGGCATAAAACCCTGGAAGATACACCATTGCCCACCCCATCTTAGACGGACCAAGCCTCCCTAGAATAAAAATACAAGCAAAAAACAAGGAAACTTACCACACAGCAGGCAAGCCCAGAAACCTAGGAAGGTCCAAAACATTTCTTTCTGAGTCCCCATCCACCAGTAGGTTGAACTGGTTTTAAACCGGAGTAACAGAGCAGATGGAAGTCCTTTGGCAGGACTTTGTGGACTGTCCCTCACATTTTTTCAGATATTTATAGGCAATTTAGGAAAAATAAGTGGGTTGTTTGGCTCTGACCACTCCCCTTCCCTGCCCGCCCCTCCTGTGCAAGATGGATTTCTGGAAGCAACTGAACCAACCCACCCCCTCCAGCCCCCTCACGTCTTGCTAATATGCAACCTATATTAACCACCAGATTACAGCTTGCACAAACAGACTGCTGGAGCAAACCAGGTGTGCCTTGCTAAAAGTGTCCGTAAGAGAAAGAACACACAATGCAAAATCAAAAACCCAGCATATGACTCCTCTGTGTTGCACACCTGCCAACATTTCACAGAGGAAAACTAGGACACATGTGACCAAGCAACATCAAAATGAAGTCGCGGTGGCAAAAGTTAATGGGGAAGAATAGACAAGTGGCAAGAGGCTGCAGCAGTTTGCTTTTGCCCACTCCAACAGGATAGGGCAAACTTCCAAAATAGACCCAGGATAAGCCAGGATAAAATTCTGCATGCCTTGAAGGTGCTTTGAATACATTCACATCATTGACTCCATCTTTATTTGAGCGCAGACATGTGTGAGCAACCAAACTCGCAGAGATGCACATAAATGTGGTCACTGCAGTTAAAGTTGAATCATAGCCCTTTAACTGTGTGCTATGAAGTGGGCACCAGTTGTGCATTCAGCTTCAGAAAGCTGAATAAGGATCACAAAGATCCTAAGCTCATCCTCATGGTAGTAACTCTATTGAACTCACTGGGGCTTACTCCCAGATAAGCATGTTTAGGTCTAGATTGTAACTGTCTTTCACATCCATGAAATTAAGCCACTTACAAACATGGCCAAACATCCCTGCATTGAACCATACAGTTCTGGGCACCCCCATTCCAGACCAAGACCTTTGACCAAGACGATCAAAGGTCTGGAAAGGTCTTATGTGAACTGGATATATTTAGCTTGGAGAAGAGAAGACTGAGAGGTGATACAATACAACTGTCTCTAAATACCTGAAAGGATGTCATGCAGAAGATAGAGCATTTCTCCTTCTTTAGAGACTAGAACATGAACCAATGAATTAAAATCACAAGAAAAGGCATTCTAACTAAACCTTAGGAAGAACTTCTTTACTGTAAGAGCTGTTCAACAGCAGAACAGTCTCCTAGGTCTTTAAAAAGAGGTTGGATGGCCATCTTTTGGCAGTGCTTTAGTTGTGCATGCCCACATGGCAGGAGGTTGAACTAGATGTCCCTTGTGCTGCTAGGCTGCATCAATAGAAGTATATCGTTAGATTGAGGGAAGTAATAGTGCCACCCTATTCTGCTTTGGTCAGACCTCACCTGGAATACTGTGTCCCATTCTGGGCCCCACAATTCAAAAAGGACATTGAGAAACTGGATCATGTCCAAAGGAGGGTGACTAAAATGGTGAAGGGTCTGGAAACCATGCCCTATGAGGAACGACTTAGGGAGCTGGGGATGTTTAGCCTGGAGAAGAGAAAGTTAAGGGGTGGTGTGAGAGCCTTGTTTAAATATTTGAAGGGGTGTAATATTGAGGATGGAGCAAGCTTGTTTTCTGCAGCTACAGAGACTGGGATACAGATCAGTGGATACAAACTACAGGAAAAGAGATTCCACCTCAATGTTAGGAAGAACTTGACTGTGAGAGCTATTTGACAGTGAAAGACACTGGCTTGGATTGTGGTAGAATCTCCTCCTTTGGAGTTTTTTAAACAGAGACCAGATAGCCATCTGTCGGGTGCTTTGATTGTGAGTTACATGGCAGGGGTTTGGACTGGATGGCCCTTGCGTGGCCTCTTCCAACTATCGGATTATATGCCTTCCAATTGTATATCTAATAATAATAATAATAAATTTATATTTTATACCGCCCTCCAGATCAGGGCGGTTCACAGCAAAATATCAAAAACAATTAAGAATACATAAAAAACCCCTCTCACTGACCCCTCCCCCCTGGTAAAAAGCCCACCACAGCGGCAAGACAGTCCTCCGCAGTTTCTGGGGAGCTTCTTCCCAGGTGACATGGGGGGGGGGCAGCGGTCAGAAGTAGTCCCCACCAGCTCTCAGGCAGTCCCGATGTTGCTGGGTCTGCCTGATGGCTCCCCTGAGGCCATATGACAGTTGAAAGGGAGGGGCCTCTTCCTTCAGGCAGTCCCCGATGTTGCTGGGTCTGCCTGATGGCTCCCTCTGAGGCTGAGATGACAGTTGAAGAGGGAGGGCCTCTCCTTCAGGCAGTCCTCGATGTTGCGGGTCTGCCGATGGCTCCCTCTGAGGCCGAGATGACAGTTGAAGAGGGAGGGGCCACTTCCTTCAGGCAGTCCTCGATGTTGCTGGGTCGCCTGATGGCCCCTCTGAGCCGAGATGACAGTTGAAGAGGGAGGGCCTCTTCCTTCAGGCAGTCCCGATGTTGCTGGGTCTGCCTGATGGCTCCCCTGAGGCTGAGATGACAGTTGAAGAGGGAGGGGCCTCTCCTTCAGGCAGACCCCGATGTTGCGGGTCTGCCTGATGGCTCCCTCTGAGGCCGAGATGACAGTTGAAGAGGGAGGGGCCACTTCCTTCAGGCAGTCCTCGATGTTGCTGGGTCTGCCTGATGGCTCCCTCTGAGGCCGAGATGACAGTTGAAGAGGGAGGGGCCCTTCCTTCAGGCAGTCCTCGATGTTGCTGGGTCTGCCTGATGGCTCCCTCTGAGGCCGAGATGACAGTTGAAGAGGAGGGGCCTCTTCCTTCAGGCAGTCCCCGATGTTGCTGGGTCTGCCTGATGGCTCCCTCTGAGGCCGAGATGACAGTTGAAGAGGGAGGGGCCTCTTCCTCAGGCAGTCCCGATGTTGCTGGGTCTGCCTGATGGCTCCCTCTGAGGCCGAGATGACAGTGAAGAGGGAGGGGCCTCTTCCTTCAGGCAGTCCCCGATGTTGCTGGGTCTGCCTGATGGCTCCCTCTGAGGCCGAGATGACATTGAAGAGGGAGGGGCCTCTTCCTTCAGGCAGTCCCCGATGTTGCTGGGTCTGCCTGATGCTCCCTCTGAGGCCGAGATGACAGTTGAAGAGGGAGGGGCCTCTTCCTCAGGCAGTCCTCGATGTTGCTGGTGCTGCGCCTGATGGCTCCCTCTGAGGCCGAGATGACAGTTGAAGAGGGAGGGCCTCTTCCTTCAGGCAGTCCCCGATGTGCTGGGTCTGCCTGATGGCTCCCTCTGAGGCCGAGATGACAATTGAAGAGGGAGGGGCCTCTTCCTTCAGGCAGTCCTCGATGGTGCTGGTGTCTGCCTGATGGCTCCCTCTCTATATCTATGGTGGCTTGCCTCAGAATTTTGGTGATGTGAGTCAAGAAACAAGACATTGGCAAAATATATTTCAATAATGTAAAACCAAGCAAAGGCACAAAGCTGGAAGCTCAGCTGACAGGTTCCTATCAGTTACTGCCTCCTGGGGTCACGTGGCATTTTGGGTTGCAATAGCAGCATTAACCTTCTTCGCTTCCTAGTTAACAACTTGCGTTTCACAATAATGTCTTACCCTGCCATGGGAAAGGACACTTCACAGCCTTTGCCCTAAGCTATACTGCGGAGCCATTGTGTGACCCTGGACAAGACTTAAAGTGTCTTTTGCCTTCAGGAAGACAAGCCTAAACAAAACAAGAAGGAAAAGTGCTGGAAAGTCTATAATTATGGTAATACAGCCAAGCTTGGAAATATTAGTTTTTGAGGAGCATACGGTAATTCCCAGAATTCTCCAGCCAGCAAATGACTGGGGTCATTCTTGGTGGGCTCCAAAGATACAGTATAAACATGCTCATTCCCACCAATGTGTTCATAGCCCATTTTTCTTTCTAAAAAATTCTTTAAAAGCATCATCAAATTTTCACTTTAAACACATGAAACCATGTACATTTAGGCTGTGTGAAATGATGTTGTAATTTTAATTTTGCTTGTTGTTTGATGTCACAACTATCGCCGTTACATTCAGTGAAAATATACAGTATACTGTACGGGAATTGTGATGTATAAGTAACATTAGTACCAAAAACATGACTAAGGGTTCTGTACGGTGTGGTCAATGGGGTGGGTGACACCATGAGTTACCACACTGGGTGACGCCACTGGGTCCTCCAGCGCAGATGTTGACTATAGAGTTGTGCTGGAGGACCTAGAGATTCCTAGAGATGTGTTCTATCATGTAAAAAACATACGTGGTTTTTTTTTTTTAAGTTGTTGTTTCCCACTTTCACAGGCATCCTGTACCCAGTGGCATCATTAGGGGGTGCAGGGATACGGACCACACCGAGTGCCACCCGAGTGCCGGGGGGGGGGGACTGCCTTCGGAGTCTGGCGGGCCAGAAGGCTAGTGGCGAGGGGGAGGTCGTTGCCTTCCAAGACCAACACAGACTCAGAAGGCCTATGGTGGGAGGTCACTACCTTCAGAGTCCAGCATGGCAGTGGGGTTACTTTCTGAGTCTGCTCCACTGGGGGGGCTGCATAGGGGAGGCAAGGCAGTTCATTCCCCCCTGCATTGGGTGACACCAATCCTAGTGATGCCACTGTCTGTACCCCTAACCCCAGAGAATGCAGCAGGCCCACTGTAATATGATCCCAAGTGTTTAGAATCATAGGGGATTATCACACGGAGGTGTTTACCATGCTTAAACTGCCAGCAAAACGCTCCAGAAGCATGGAGGTGTGATAGCCGGTTGCACTTCTGAAGCATCACTAACGCATCCCCTCTCTTTTCTTGTTGACAAAGCAGCCATTTCTTCAATAATGGGAACGTCCGTTATGAAGAAATAGCTGTTCTGTGGACGCTTTGCTGATGGGAGAGGAGAGGTGATGCTTCAGTGGTACTTCAGAAGCATGACTGACTATCACACCTTTGTGCTTCTGGAGCATTTTGCCGGTGATTTAAACATGGTAAGCCTCCGTGTGATAATCTCCATAGAGCTGGAAAAGACTTCAAGGGCCATGAAGTCCAACCCCATTCTGCCATGCAGGAATACACAGTGAAAGCACCCCGACAGAGTCTTTAAAAAGAAAGAAAACCTCAGTTCAAATTTTTAAAAAAGAAAACCACCTCCTTGGCTAGTTTTAAAGCTGAGTTGAAGACGGTTTTGTTCAGGGAAGTGTTCCAGATCACCACCTGATTCACCAGTTGGTAACACCTTCCTTGTGCTTGTACCCTTTTATAATTCTCAGTATTTTGTTATGTGATGCCTGAATTTTATAACTTTGCTTGGTCTGTAGAGTGTACGCCGTCTGGCAGGTTTTATGTCTCTTTTTGTCTCCTGTACGTAAAGTGCTGTGTAAAATTTTACAGCGCTATATAAATAAATGTTAATTGATTGATTGATTAATTATAAGGGGCTTATTGGGCTAAACACCCAGTTGGGTGAGGCACTCTGGTGTGGGATCCTCAAGAGGTGAGCTGGTTCACAACCCACTTTTGCCTGGGTCAGCTGCTATCGCTTGCCAGAGTCGCCCACTCCAGAGAGAGTTGGGAATGCGATGCCAAGGGAGTCTTGGGTCATGCTTGAAAGGCTCCAGAGATATAAACATGGCAATTCCCGCCAATGTCCTCATGGCCCATTAACTCTGATGATGAGGTCACAGACCATGAATTGCTCAAGGGCTCTCTGCTCACCCAGAACCAATGCCTGGACTCCATCTTGCAAAGTGAAAAAAAGGGCATGGTGTCACTATCCGATGCAAGCTGGCACCATTGATAACAGTTCTACCTGGTGAACAGGTGACGCAGGCAGGTGCCACTGCGCCCTCTTGATAACAGAAGACCATGCAAGATTTAGAAAGACGGAAGCAGATATTATCTCACTCCCACCTAAGAGGTGAATTCCAGCTTTCGTTCTTGTTCAAAGCTCATAAAAGGGAGCCTCATATAACGCTCATAGAAGGGATATTTTTTCCATGAGAATGGAATTTTCCAAGATTTTGTCTGCAATTCTGGATGCCAAAAATACATGCTGTCCAACAATCCTAGAATAGATGAATAAACAATAAAGGCAATAGTTTCTCTGAGGTTATACAAAAAGCCTTGCATCCTCTGATGAGTAACTACAAGCAATCCTGAGACATCAGTAGATCTAGAACATTTTAAAAATAATTTATTGATTTCATTGTTATGCCGCCTTTCTCCCAGGGACCTGAGGTGATTCACAAGATAAAATGTTTTACAAACTTTACAATGAGAATTTTAAGACAATTAAAATTATCTAGTTAAAACAGTAAAAAAATTAACATGAAAACATACCAAAGACAAATAGATAACTAAAACACACACCCCATATGAAAAAAACCACAGCCTGTCATGATTGCATCAGTCTGGTGTATACAGCAGGTCTAATATCACATCTGTTGCAAAGCTTGGGAAATTTGTTTCTTGGACACTACAACACCCAGAATCCCCCGTTAAAGGATTTGGGGAGCTGCAATCCCCAAAGAAACCATTATCTGGGTCTGGACTTTCTTATGTTTTAGAGATAAACCAGAAAAACTTAGGAGTACTGGCTCACATAAGCTCCTCATCTGCAAACATCCCTCCTCTTATCTTTCCACTCTGCCAAATTTGTTGACTTTATAGGTACAAAGTAAGAACCATTTTGTTTTCTGGAGCTGTAAATGGCTTTAAAGTGATTTCCCAAAATATTTTGCTGTCTCCTCCAGTTCTGAGTAAAAGGCTCTTATAAAAGGTGATAGAATTTGGATTTAAAAAAACAACAGGTCAATCGAAGGATTGAAAATTACTTGATATGAATTGCACTGAAGGTAATACCCAAGACTGCACCACCAGTTTTTCCAGGTGGGGAAAGATCTGCTTCATAACAGAAGTAGGAATGCAATCCTCCAGATGTTTTTGGACTATAACTCCCAGCATCCCCCACCATTAGCTAGGGCTGATAGGAGTTGTAGTCCAACACTACATGTGGCGGATCACAGGATTCGTACTTTTGCCTTATGCACAGCCAAATGTCCTTCTTCGTGGACAACCATGTGTACATGTTTCGTATGGTTTTGTATGTTAATTTTATATTGTTTTATACTGTTTTGACTAGATGATTTTAATTGTTTTTAAAAAACATTATTGTAAAGTTTTAAAAATGTTTTTATCTTGTGATAAAAACCCACCTTGTGTCCCTGTCTGGCAGAAAGATGGGATAAAAATGAGGGGGGAAATCCCTCTCAGCTCTTCCCTCTTAGCCATTTTCAAATTCAGGCCATGGGTAGCCAAAAAGCACTTGAAAAGTACTGTGCCCATTTCTGGATACCATGGTTTAGAAGATTATCATATGGGGTTAAAAGCATTAAGGAAGTGTATTGTTACCATCATTCTTGTTTGAGTGGGAAAAGATTTTCACACAATGTCATCCTCCTATCATTCTTGTAACGTCCTGGAAGCATCATGCTATTGGAATAACCCATTACTGATAGAAAAGCGTGAATGGCTTTCCGATCACAGTTCATTTGCGCTATTGCAGAACATATGAAAAGCAATTACAATTCGATACCAATATATAGACAATTTGAGCAAGGATTGAGATCATGGTCTCCTGGGCTCCAACACTCAAACCACTGTACCACTCTGGCAGTCTCCTTTGCTCGAGGTTTTTAAAAGGAGGAAATATCTATTTGCAGAATATCTGTTTGCAGACCCAGCAGTGAATGTAGAGCTTTGCATTTAGCTAGAATCAACAGGACCAGACCACATTTTATTGAGATGGAAGAGCCAACTATTTTATTGGCTAGAGCTGAATAGCTTGGCCAGTGTGACTAGAGCTCTTCCTTTTCCATGACCTATTCTGCATTTCAGCCTTCTGTCCAGGAGAAATAGTAAAATGTCCTTGACTTAGAGCATGACTAAGAAGCATGGATTTATATTTACAGGTATAAGGCTGTTTTTAGCTTTAATTTTTGGAACGGCCTACATTTTTCTGGAATGCCCTACATTTTGCAGTGCCTTGCCCTCCTTTGCAGTTAGGAGATCTGGTTACCATGAGCCTGGTCCACCACATGGGTCCACATCCAGGCATTGGTCAACCCATCTGCCAACTACAGGAAACACATTTGCCAAGCATGTCTTCTGGCTTGTGCTGAAATGACAGATAAAGGAATCCATATGGGTGGAAGCTATTGGGTGGTTCCCCTGCCCTCTATAAGTGAAGCAGAGCCATCTGTTCCCATTATCTGGTTGTCTACACACACACACACACACACACACACACACACACACACACACACCAAGATCCCATAAGGGATCCTGTCATAATGGGTATTGTAGGTATAATGGGCACACAGATCCCATCTACTGGACCTTATGGGTCAGGAATGGACCCGAGTGGAGCTTCATTTGTTCCTCAGCCAAGTTGCTTCTGTTTAGCTGGGCTTCCTGGTCCATATCAGAGCTTAGGAAAATTACATGGCCTTCCTAGAAAGCCCTGGAACATGGGACTTGATACCAACCCCTGCTGTGCCCGCAACCACAAACTGGCACTCATGGTAAGTTAGGCAACACATTTGTCAAGTATTCTTGAGCTGTAGGTTCCATGACTGGCAGGAAGTTGGTCTAGATCAGTGATGCCCAACCTTTGGTCCTCCATTTGCTTTGGGCTTCAGATCCCAGAAGCCCCAACCAACTTGGCCAACAGTCAAGAATTATGGGAGCGAAAGTCCAAAACAAATGGAGGATGTAGGGCTGGGAACCACTGCTGTAGATGTCCCTTGGGGACCCTTCCAACTCTCCAAAGCTCTGATTCCATGACATTCTTCCAAGGTGACATTTAAGCCAAATGGTTGGCATTCAGAAAGTTTGTTTGGACTGATTTCACCAAGCTGATTGAAGAGTTAATAGGTGACCAGGCTCTTGCATAACCTGGCGCGAGGCGGGGGTGTGGGCAGGTGGGTGGGAGAATGCCAGAGGATTGCCTTCATGCCCTCCAGGTGGCTTTCCAAATTAATGAACTGGATACCAGCGGCAGTGGTGCTGGTAGTGGCGTCACAGAGTTAGGCAAAGTCATGAACCGTTCAGTTGAACATGAATGGCCTCAGGTGTTGCAAAGCTTTTCTAATGCAAGGAGAAAATTCTTAGATGGGACATTGAGCCTCCTAGTTTTTTCCACTGAGGTGGTTCTCAGAAGGTCTATTGCATTCAAACCTTAATTCTTTCTTTTAAAAAAATGATGTGCCTGGTTTACTTCCTTATGCATTAAAGAGTTCTCAGTAAGGCCATAGAAGGCACTTCTTTGCAACAAGTTTTCATTTCTTTCGTGGTTGGATTTCTAATCATATTAACTGCTGGCAGTATCATGAATGGAGAATCCAGTGTGTACCAGCAAATGCTGGAAGGGTTCAGCATGATTGTTCTTGTTGCATGCTTTCAAGCTATTTCAGACTCATGACGACCCTAAGGCAAACCTGTCATGGGGTTTTCTTGACAAGATTTAATCAGAGAGCTTTGCCATTGCCTTCCTCTGAAGTTGACAGAGTATGATGTGCTTGAGGTCACCATTGGGTTTCCATAGTCAAGTGGAGATTCGAATCCTGGTCCTAGTCCAATACTCAGACCACTACACCATGCTGGCTTTCAGTTGGGTGTGATAAGTGAATAGAAAACAAAACCCAGATAAGAAGTAAATAGGTTTAATGCAAAGTAATTTCAATTCTTGAAAAGGTTGAACGATGTCACATTTTACTCAAGCTCAAAATTAAGAAGAAAATGTTGACATTGTTCAAATGATTCCTACTAAGTTATCACCCAGGACGAATCCCGTGCAGAAACTAAATTTAAACTGAAAACAACCCGCATTTGCAGGATGTTTTTCAGACAATGTTTGGGTGAAAGAGAAATAACACAAAAATAACCCGGATGCAAAGTCGTCAAAACCAGCTCCTTTTTACTTTCTCTAAATTCTGAAAGTACACAAGAGCTTTCCATTCGGATTATTTTTGCGTAATTTCTCTTTCACACCAACACATCTGACAAACAACACCCGGATTTTAAAATCCCATTTGTGCATGGCGTTTTACCAATTTGCCCTCTGTGTGATAAACTCCCTAGAAGGAGGGAGTTTGTTTCTTGGTGCTTCATGAGATGGCATGGGCTCCAGCTTTTCTCTTAATAGCTTACTCCCGAACTGTCCTGATTTGGGAGAGTCAATCCCAACTAATCCCATGTCATCCCATTTTTTCAGCTGCTTTTCTCTCTCCCATTTTCCATCCTTGATCCTCATCTAACTTGAGTTGCTGCAAACTGAGTTCAAAATGCAAAGGTAGTTTGCACTCAGTTAACTCAGTGGGAGGAAGAGAAGATGAGGGGGGAGATGCTTGCCATTTCCTGCAGCCTCAGGCAAAAGCAAACTGCTGCAGCCTCTCCTACCTTGTGTGCTTGTCCTCTTTAATAACATTTCAAAGATGAAAACCAAGACACATTGAGCCAACAGCAGCAGAATGTGATCAAGATGTCGGAAAAGGTATAACTGAAGAAGAACACACAAGTTAGAAGAGGCTTGTGTTGGCTTTTGCCTTAACCAGCTGGGAAGGACAAGATTCTGCCCTCTCCAAGCCAGTTAAGTATGATGGTTCGAGTTTTGGAATAGGACTCTGGGAGGTGAGGATCCAAATCCTGGCTCAGCCATGGAAACCCATCAGATGGCCTTGGACAAGCCACACTCTCTCGACTTTATAGGTAGCCAAGAATAAACCTCCCCTGAAAAATTTTTGCCAAAAAAGCTCTGTGATAAGGTCACCATAAACTAGAGTCTTCATGAAAGCACAGGGCAACGATGATGATGATGAAAAAAGTGACAGTAGTCATTTCAATTTTCTACTTCTTAATCTTTCTTCATGTGTGTATTTGAAGAAATAATGTTATTAAAGTCCATATGTCCTACTCCATATTTTATTTCCTTTTGCACAAAACATGTCTGCTTGCATATTAGAATAATACAGTACCTGGATTCTGACCAGAGTCATTGCACATCATTTAACCAGAGCTGATGCTCAGATGACAAAGAATATTCTCCTGTACTCTGGTTAGACTTCTACTTTCAGTCCTGAATGTTGTGGCTCATGGATCTTCCAGTGAATTCCTATTCAGCTCTCCTGTTGTTGCCCAATCCATGTTACACTGAAGCCAGCATCAGGAAACCTGGCATGCAAATCTTGATGAAACTGGAGGAAAGAAAACACAAATACACTGTCATTGATCTTGGTTCAGGCATATTTAATTGTTACAATGCTTAATTACTGTGTTTGAACATATGCCTGCCTCTACATTGCAGAATTAATGACATTTAACACCACTTGAACTGCCATGACTCAATACTATAGAATTCTGGGATGAGGAAAAACCGACTCAAGCTGAATCCAGAGAAAACGGAGGTACTGGTGATAGGTTCCCCTGGTCCAGGAATGGCGGTGGTTCCACCTGTCCTGAATGGGGTCACGCTTCCTGTGAAGGACTCCGTACGCAGTCTGGGGGTGCTTCTTGACTCGTCGCTTCAGCTGACTGCTCAGGTGAATGCGACGGTCAAGAGCGCCTGTTATCAGCTTCGGCTTATTCGCCAGCTGCGCCCATACCTGGCCCAGAGGGACCTAGAAACTGTTGTACATGCTCTGGTAACCTCGAGACTGGATTTCTGCAACGTACTCTACATGGGGCAACCCTTATACCAAACCCGGAAGCTTCAAATGGTGCAGAACATGGCAGCTAGGCTGGTCACTGGCGTTTCCAGGGCCAGCCATATAACACCTGTGCTGAAAGATCTTCATTGGCTGCCCATCCGCTTCCGGGCTCAATATAAGGCGTTGGTTATTACCTATAAAGCCCTAAATGGCTTGGGCCCAGGATTCCTGAAGGACCGCCTCTCCTCGTATATTCCGTCCCGCACCCTCAGAACATCTGGGCAGCAACTACTGAAGGTGCCTGGGGCCAGGCTTTCCTCCACCATGAAGAGGACATTCTCCATCGCTGCCCCGGCCCTTTGGAACACGTTGCCCACTGAGCTCCGCTCATCAACCTCCCTGGCCCAATTCAGAAAGGACTTAAAAACCTTTCTGTTCCAACAAGCTTTCCCCGAGTAAAATCCTATGGGCCTCCCTCCTCTTCCGTGGCCAAGAGGTGGGGCTAATGGGGCTTTTAGCTTGTTATTTTACTGTATTGCTGTTTGATGTTTTTTATTGTATTGTACCACCCTGTTTTTATATATGTTGTGAGCCGCCCTGATCTTGGGAAGGAGCGGGATATAAATAAAAACTTTATTTATTTATTTTTATTTTATTATCGTAGTTTTGTGAGCTATTTAGTTTTCTCCATCAGAGAGCTCTGGTGCCACAGCAAAAGACAAATCCCAAGATTCCATAGACTGGAGCCATGAGAGTTAAAGCAGTGTCAAATTGCATTAATTCTGCAGTGTCGCAGCAGCCTTGTTTTAGTGTGTAAACACAAGATGTCGGGTTATGATGTCCTGTGAGTGAAGCTGTGGGAAGTACAGATTGTGAATCAGGTACAGACTGGGGTAATGAGCAGATGTGTGCGGAGGAAGTAATTTTATGGGAATCCATGGCTTAGTAGAGAAGGAAAATGAGGGGGAGCCAGACTCTGGGCACCAGGGTTCAATTCCCACCATAAAACCCACTGGGCAACTTTTGGCAAGACACATGCTCTCAGCCTCAAGGAAAGCCATGGCAATATTTTTCTGAACATATCTTGCCAAGAAGGCCCCATATCTTGCCAAGAAAGCTTAAGGTGAACCGCCTTAAGGTTGCCATAAGTCAAGAAATGACTTGAAGGCAAACTACACAGAGAGAGAACATTGGGGGCATTCTGGTGGAGGAATAAAGTTCAACCACTATATCTGTGGTTTGGGTTTCCCTCAAATGAACCATTTGAGGGCAATTTCATTCCCCAAAACCACAGTTTTGCTACACATGGTCCAATTTTGGATAAACAAAATTGCCTTCAAATGGTCCACTTTTTTAAAAAAAGAAAAAGAATGTCCATGGGATTTTGGGGTCTACAAAAGTGGGGCTGGATGTGGTCCACAGGGCACACTTTCCCCACTTCTTCACTAGACCATTCCAGTCTCTGCAAAGCCTCCTCTCGATCACAACAAGAAGCACTTTGATGCATTAACACAGCCTGGGAAACAAGCACCCCAAGTGAAGAAGAACCTGCAAACAAAGTCTCCTGGTAAACCATTCTTCAGCACAGGAATGGGCAACAACACAGGGGCAGGAGCTAGTTTTCAATATTAACCTATTAACCAGTGGCATACCTAATACATTTGACACCTGGTGCAGTTCTTTTAACAAATACCTCTCCTCTCTTCAAACAGCCAGTGGCTGCTGGTCTTGTTGCCCTACAGCCTTTTCAGACCCACCAGGGCTGCTGGCTGACCAAGAGAGGAAGGAGACTCTCTTTCTCATCAGCCAGCAAAGCCGCCAGGTCCAGAAGTCAGCCCCTTCCTACCAGAAAACTGGGTGACATCCCTCTCTGAGGTGTCACCCAGTGTGGTCCGTATCTGTAGCACCACCACCCCTCGTGACATCCTGACATATATGCCACTGATTTTCTGGGGTTTTAGCAAGCACTTAAGGTGTGTACCAGCATGGTGTAGTGGTTTGGATGTAGGACTCTTGAGACCAGGGTTCGATTCTCTGCCCAGCCATGGAAACCCACTTGGTGACCCTGGGCAAGACAGACTCTTTCAGCCTCAGAGGAGGGCAAGGGCAAACTCTCTCTGAACAAGTCTTACCAGGAAAATTGTATGATAAGGTCAGGGCCAGAAGATGGCAGTGGCAAACCTTCTCTGAAGAAACTTTCCCAGAAAACCCCATGATATGGCCTTAGGGTTGACAAGGAAGGAGGGAAACAAGGGTAAATTGTAAAAATAATTAGAATAACTGAAACAAGGACGTGTCTAATTTGCAATATATGTATGTATGTATGTATTATAAATACTAAATTCCCAGTGGTAAAAAGTCTAGCAACAGTATACAACAACAAGCTGGCTATGGGAAATGACTCTTCTGAATCCTTTTGAATATCAGTAATAGTCCAAACATATGAGTAGGGTGTCCAAAGTGTTAGCAGTAGAATTATTCTGCTGTTTCACCAAAAATATCCAATCAAAAATCTGGGAAGAATCAATAATGGTATTTGTAGTATGGTAGCATGAAGATAATGTCAGGGATGATGGGAGTTGTAGCTCTTCACCTCTGGCTTTAACTCACCACCTTGTTATGCAGCGGAGCTGACCAGTTTTGGTCAGTGGTTAATGCTTTTCTTACAAAGCAGCAGAGTTTCAGAGAATAGGCTGAAGACCCTGACAAACTCTCCAAGCCTTCTCACTCTTCTTCCTCAGAAGTCTCCAAACTCCTCCAGGATCCTGCTGGCTCTTGTATCTTCACTCAAGACACCAGACAACTCAGTAGTCTTATATAAAAGATCTACTTTATTCTACTATATACAAATACTAATGCCCTCACAATCTCTACAATCTCCAATATCTCCAAACTATCCACTCTACTCCACAAAATACATTGGCAATCATAGCAATTATTATAGCCATTGTTAAACACCACCCACTTAGTCAGTTTCCACCCAGTGGGTGTGTACACTCATTTTGATTGGTTCACATAGTTCAACCCATACTTAAGAATTTCATCATTTCACCTTGTACACTTAATGAATCTCAGGTGTTTCCAATTGTACATTCTATAATTCTGTCCTTGGCATTCAAGCCTTCTAAATTACATTAGCTCTTTCACCTGTGTGGCTTCTTAATTGCTTTTGCTTAGTCATAGTGACTTTCACATACATGTTTTATTTCTTCTACTCTATGTCCCATGTTGCATTTTCCTTAACAGATAAACAGTGTAATTTTCACTGGTGGCAATGTCCTTCAATGGCTGTACTCTTTCAATAGTGGAGATGGCTACCTCCGGAGTAATATGTGGCCGTTTCGAATAATTCTACTACTAACACTTTGGACACTCTAATCATATGTTTGGTCTATTATTGATATTCAAAAGGATTCAGAAGAGTCATCTCCCATAGCCAGCTTGTTGTTGTATACTGTTGCTAGACTTTTTACCACTGGGAATTTAGTATTTATAATACATACATACATACATACATATATTGCAAATTAGACACGCCCTTGTTTCAGTTATTCTAATTATTTTTACAATTTATCCTTGTTTCCCTCCTTCCTTGTCAATTATATTTTAAGCCTGCTGCTCATTTTGGTTTGTAAATGGCCTTAGGGTTGCCATAGTCGGAAACAATTTGAAGGCATGCAGCAGCAGCAACAACAACGGGTCACCATAAGTCAGAAGTGACTTGAATGCACACAACAACAACAAAGGTATGTGACAGGATGGAAGGATGGAGGAGCAAAACTGCTGCATTTTACAGCATGTGAAAAATCTGTGGGAATTTCTTTTAAAATTTTAGGGGTCTGACGGTTTGGGGACACTTCATGGGCCTCTGTTTGGGACCCCAAAGTTCATATGCAACCTATACGTTGCAATTTGCTCAATAAGGGTTCAATTCTTTGAGACACCAAGGCAGTGGAATGGCAGCAGATGAAACACAAGTGATACAACTGTCTTCAGGAAAAGAGATTCCACCTCAACATTAGGAGGAATTTCCTGACAGCAAGAGCTGTTAGACAGTGGAACGCACTTATTTGGAGTGTGATGGAGTCTTTTTCTTTGGAGGTCTTTAAGCAGAGGCTGGATGGCCATCTGTCAGGGATACTTTGATTGAGATTTCCTGCATGGCAGAATGGAGTTGGACTGGATGGCCCTAGTGGTCTCTTCCTACTCTATGATTCTATGATTCTATAATTCTCATCTCAGATTGTCAAGTGAAAGTAGCTCACACACCCAGTGTGTGCCTCCATCAAGTAATGAGCAACCAAAAGAGGAAAAATCGGGTTATCTATAACAGGGAAACATGTACTCATTCCCAAGATGGTTGGACTACAACACCCAGCTTTCCTCCCCATTGGCTATGATGGCTAGAGCTGTTGGGAGTGGGACGTCTAATCCAAAAACATCAGAAGGACCACATGATCCCCTCCCTCCAATTGATGAATCTGAGTAAAACTAACCTTACAGGCCAAGAAGATGCCCTAGAGATGATCCAAAGCAGTGGTTCCTAAACTTTGATCCTTCAGGTGTTTTAGACTTCAACTCCCAGAAGCCCTAGCCAGCTTGGCCAATATTCAGGAATTTTGGGAGCTGAAAAACATCCAAAACATCTGGAGTATCAAAACTTGGGAACCACTGGTCTAAAGGGAAGACATTCCTCCTAAAGTATCTCCTTCCTCTAAACAAGGGTTCACCTGAGTGGTCTGATTTCAGAGAATTCAATCTTACCTTCTTCACCACAGCGTCTCTGACTGCAGGGTTCGTGGTGTTCAGAGAAGTGGTCAAGCTCATGGACAAGATGAAGTGGATCCTCCCTAGCCGTGGAAGGGGCATGGAGGAGGAGAAAAACCCACCGTGCGGGTTCATTAATTACAGCATTTTATTCACATTGTATATACAGACCCTTCTCAGAACCACCTTCCCCTTCCTAAGCAAGGATCATCTGCCAACTACAAAAAGGTTTTGCATGCATATTCATTCTTGCATGCAAAGATGAGGACTGAAGATATTGCATCCCTAAAGTGCAAATATTATCTAAGATTATCTACATATTAGGGATGTAATATCTTGACAATCTTCATCTTCACAAGCAAGAATGGTGTTCTCTATAATATTGTCTCCTTCCAGGGAGAAAGCAAAGGTTTCTGTGCAGTTCTCAAGAGGTATTCGCACCTTGCAATGTCTCTGAGGAAATTATTCTGCACAGAAATACATGTGGATTGTCTGTATAAAGAATATATTTTGTTCAGGAAACAACACACACCATCTCTTACACAGAAACCATGTTTTCTGCACAAAAATGTGGTTTCTGCACTGGAAAAAAAACATGGTTGCGCAGAATATTATTCATTCAAAGGTATCATGTAAAATGCAATGTATCTTCACTGCTACTCTCTTCTTTCCACAGGGGCTTCTCATGCATCTGGAAATACATTATTCTACAGGAAAACAATTCATAAGGAATATACATCTACAAGATGTGCTATAAATAAAACAGATTTGCAAGTGTTAGTCTTGGACAGTAACTCCATACTTTGCCATACTGCCTGGCAAAATCTCGGTTTCATTGTCCTAAACAAACAAACAAACAAACAAATAACATTTGCAAACTCTGCAATAAGAAAGGTGAGGTGTTTGCTAGAGGAATTCTGGAAGTTGTAGTCCAAAAAAAGGGAACTTTTCCAAGCTCTGAGTAAATGCCTCACCCCATGTGTACAATCGGAAAATGTGTAATCACTTCCATGATTTAGGTAACATTACAGTCAATACCACTTAGCAATGGTTAGACTACTCTAGTAGAACTACAGCACTAGAAGTCTCTAGCAGAGAATTGGAAATGTGTTTCCCTGACTCCCTGACCCCTAAAGTATTCTCTCCTCGCCCCCTTCGTCAGCATGTCAAGCTGGCACGAATTGTGGTGCTTATTGTTTTATTGTAAAAGGTTTTTAATGCTATGTTTTGATGTTTTTATATTGCTGTATTGTATGTATGTTGGAAACCGCCTTAGTCTTATAAAGGCGGTATATAAATAAACTTTTACTTACTTACTTTAAAAACTACAAATTCCAGCATTCCATACAATTCAGCCATCAAATATCCCTCACCTGTCACTCAATCATCAAAGCCTTCAAGAGTGAGACCTTGCCCTTCCCAGGAAACTCAGGCAAAAGCCAGCTGCTTCAGGCTCACCTAGCTTGTGTGCTCTTCCTCATTCATAACATTTGCCATGTCTACCAGACACTGATGCTGCTTGGCCACATATGTCATGGTTTTCATCTGTGAAATGTTGGAGGGCAAGGGGGCATGTAGCGACATTGCATGCTCATGACCCCAGGGGTGTTTCTCTAACCTTTGGCACCATTGTGAGAAGACAACACTTATATTTTATGCTTTTAGGAGACAACACTTATGCTTTTATTGAGTTTTTTAAACAGAGGCTGGGTGGCCATCAGTAGGGGATGCTCTGATTGTGTATTCCTGCATGGCAGGGGGTTTGACTGGATTTCCCTTGGGGTCTCTTCCAACTCTAGGATTCTGTGTTCATTCCCTTGATTCCATTAGTCTACTTGGCTGGGTCCACAAGTTAGCTTTTGTCCTCAATATCCAACTACATCAGGGCTAGGAATTATATGGGTCTCCAGATATTGATGGACTGGAGCTCATAGAAGCATAGAGTTGGAAGAGACTCAAGGGCCATCCATCCAACTCCCTTCTGCCATGCAGGAGGACACAGTCAAAGCCCTCCCTGTGACAGATAGCCATTCAACCTCTGTTTAAAAACTTCCCCAAAAAGGAGGCTCCATCCTACTCAGAGGCAGAGTCTTCCGCTGTCACATGGCTCTTACCATCAGGAAGTTCCCGTTGAGGTGGAATCTGCAAAGAAGCACAAAATGGGCTTACCTAGATCATGTCTAGCTGGTGGTTTGCTATTTGACAAGGATGTGATGGTGTCTGATGGGGTTGGGAGTTTTGCCGTGACTGTTCTTCCAATCAGGCTGGTGTTAGCAGATGGCAATTCTGAGGTTGTCTTTCCTTTTGTAGTGCTAACACTTTTAGTGCCACTATCTGTAGCAATACTGGCTTTTGTTGTGATTTCTACTGGTGACGTAGGAAGAGTAAAGACTGTTGAAGTTGCTTCTGAAGTGGCACCAAAGATTGATGAGGTTTCATCTGGTGAAATATAAGGGAGAGATGCTGGAGTTGTGATAGCTGAAATTGAAAATCTTTCTGTTTTGGCAGGTGAAGACCAGATTGCAGGGGGAGTTTCTTCAACCGCTGTGTTGGTAATAGGGGTAGCAAACTCTTCTGCAGGATTGGTAGCCCCATCGTTTGTCATTCCAGCTGCAAAATTGCTTGTGCTAGCTGTTGTTTCAAGTAGTGATGTGGAAGGGACTGGATTACTCTGGAGAGCATCTTCTGCAGAAATGCTAAAGGATTTTGTTCTTTCACCTGGGATGGGGAAAAGGAGGATTGGCGGTGTAGTCTATGCAGTTGAGATGTCAGCATAGCCCAGGATCCAGCCCTCAGTCACCCATCTGTGACCTTTTATATCAGTTCTATATCAAAAATGGTGTTTGAGGCAAGTAACCAAAAGGGAGGCTCTCCAGCGCAGGAAACTAGCTGTGCCATATATAGAAATCTGAAGGGCTCAGCATGGGAGAAGCCAAAGGCACTGAACCAAAATCATTTAAAATCAGAATTTGCATAATCCCTTCACTAAAGAGAGTGATGGTGGCAAGTGGGATTGCATCCCGTTCTTCTCCCCTGGGAAAGTTACTTAAACCTATCAACTCTTGAAATACTGCCCTTAGGACTCATTTCTGGCTATAAATATGAGTGCCTAGGCACTAGCAAATTGGTCTAGTCTGAAACCAGCAGAACCTCTGTTCAATTTTGACTCAACACCTCAGTAGCTGGCCACCCCACCTTCCACAGGCAGCTATTGAGCCATCTTCAATCCAGTAACTCTTCAACCGAAGCTATACTTCAGGATAGATAGAGTATTACCTCTTAGCAACCGTGCAACTCACTATTACCTACTACCTTTGCTTTGTTAGTTCTTGTGTGCATATGTGCATGAAACAGTGTGCTTGTGTGTGAACTCTCCTTTTTAAATAAACTAAATTAATTTGGAAACTGCCTCTGAAGTTCTCTGGATTTGGAAACGTTATACACGGGTCAAGATCCCAGCCTTATGTTACTGGAGCCTTCTCAATGCTTCTGATAGAGCTAAATTGATTTCTCCATTGAGTACAATTTGTGAGTGCCATACTGCAGCCCCCTGCAATTTAGGTAACACCAGTAGTGGTTGCAATCTTACCTGTGGTTTCAGCTTGTGGAAAGGAAGAGAGTGTTGCTGAAGCCGCTACAACGGTTTGGCTAAAGGCTATGAGCTCCACTGTAGTTGGGGAGCCAGTTTCAGTTGCAGCTTTATCAGGAATATGTGAAAACAGTCGGGCTGGGCTACTCTCATCCGCAGCAGTGCTGGAGGTCATCTCTGCTGGGGTAGAAGCCACTTCGCCCAAATTACTGGTACTGAATGTACCAGTGGCAGCTCTGCCTGTAGTAGCCACCATTTCAGTCAGTGTAATAGTGGGAGGGAAAGCTGTCCAGGTGGCTTCTGTAGTGGGGCTGAAGGCAGATGATGCTTCACTCACAAAGATACTAGACTGAGTTACTGGAATAGTTTTGCCTGCAGGATTTGATGATACTTCAGCTGTGGTTTCAGATGGAAAGAATAAGGCTACTGAGCTCTGCTTTGCTGGAATGGCACTGATGCTAGCAGTCATTTCTCCTTCAATATTAATAGTTGCTTCTCCTGAAGCATGAGTTGTATTTGCATCTGTTATAAAGCCAGTGGTAGCTGCTGTTTTGGATTGTGAAACTATAGAAAGGAAACCTGTAGTAGCATCTGTAGAGAAATCAGAGGCAAATTGAGTTTCAACTGTTGGGCTGGTAAAGAGGAAGCTAGTGGTGGCAGTCATATTTTTGGAATGACCAGTAGTGTTTTCGTCTGCTAAAACGCCAGCGGTAGCTGTCGTTTCAAGTAGTGATGTAGTGGACGGGAGGGCTATCGAAGTGGTTTCTGCAGTGGTGCTGAAGGTTGATGGAGTTTCAACAGATGAGCTGTTGAAGGAGCCGATAGAAGCTGTTGTAGTTCCCATAGTGCTGGGATCTACTTCACTTGAAGTACCAGTTGTAACTTGATCTGCTAAAAAGCTAGTGATAGCTGTTGTTTCAGGTGATGACATAGTGAACTGAGAAGATGCTGAAATGGCTTCTGTCATAGTGTGGAAGGTAGACAGCAATTCAACAGCATCGCTGGTAGTGATGG
The DNA here is from genome assembly GCF_019175285.1 of Sceloporus undulatus. Classification (NCBI taxonomy): domain Eukaryota; kingdom Metazoa; phylum Chordata; class Lepidosauria; order Squamata; family Phrynosomatidae; genus Sceloporus; species Sceloporus undulatus. The sequence continues at coordinate 270,702,113 of NC_056524.1, forward strand.
AGCTGATAGTAGCAGTTATATCTTCGGTGGTAGTTGCTTCTCCTGACATTGTGTCCCAATCTCCTAAAATGCCAGTGGTAGCTGTTGTTTCAAGTGGTGATATAACTGAATGGAGGGCTGTTGAAGTGACTTCTTCCATGGTGCGGAAGGCAGATGGAGTGTCAACAGCTGAGATGGTAATGGGGGAGTTGATGCCAGGACTCATATTTTCCGTTGTTCTGCCAATTACTTCTTCTGAAGGACCAGTTGTGCCCCAATGTGCTAAAATGCCGGTGATAGCTTTTGTTTCAAGTGGCGATGTACTGGAAAGTGAAGCTGTCGAAATGGTTTGCATAATGGTGGTGAAGGCAGATGACATTTCAACAGTTGGGCTGGTAGAGAGGGAGCTGAAAGGAGCATCTGTAACTCCTGAAATGCTGGTAGCAACCTCCTCAGAAGTATGAGCTGTATCCTGATCTTCTAAAATGTGAGTGGGGACTCTTGTTTCAAATGGCAACATGGTTGAATGGAAGGATGTGAGAATGTCTTCTGTAATGCTGCTGAAGGCAGGTGCAGTTTCAGCATCTGAGACGGTGGAGAGAGGCAGCGATTGGGTACTATCTGTTCCACTGTGTGTGGTAGCATTGGTTTTGGCTCCAGTGACAGTATGCATTAATGTAGCAAAATGCTCTGTTGTGAATGTGGTTTTGTCTGGAGTGTGTGAAGATAGAGTTGTTGGGCTAATAATTTCTACTGAAGTAGCTGTATCATCCAACGCTTCATCTACTAAAGTGCTGGCAAAAGCTGTTGCTTCAAGTGGTAAAATGGAAGTGAAGGGTGTTGCTCCACTTGTGAGTAGTTCTTCATCAGGAGTGCCAATGGGATATGTCATATCAGCTGTAATTTCAGTTGGTGATCTGCTGGAAGGCAGGCTTGTCAGTAGTGAATTTCTTATGGTCGTCACCTCAGCAGTGACTGTCATTTCATCTGTAGTCTCAGCTGTGGATGGAGAAAAAGGTTTTTTCCCATATTCAGGTGTTATCATACAGTTATCATAGTTTCTAAAAATTCAGTGTTCTCCTAACAAAGAGGCTTATAGCCTCACAAAGGATTTGAGACAAACTGGATCTCAAAGGCAATAGCTTTTTGTCTTGCTAATGGAAATTAAAGCTTATTTCCCAGATGGAAACTTCCAGTGCCTGCATTAATACCCTTTCATACCATCTGAACTGAGGACAATGACTGAAACATCATGACCAAACGCAGGGCTATAACTAACATCATCCCAATTTTTTTTGTCTTTCTCCTGTATGATTTTTAACACCTTTGTCTGATGAAGAAACCCGTGGAGCTTCGAAAGCTTGCAGCCTGTGGAATGTGCATTTTGGTTGGCCCAATAAAGGTAGCACTGTTTTGTGGATTTTGGATGATATTGTACTTTGCTATATGGCCAACACAGCAACCCTTGGACACAGTTCTACATTTCACACGATACACTGCATAAATTGGAACTAAATTACAAAATCCTCATCTATATACTTTTTTATTTATCCCTCCAGGGATCAGTCTAATTATTTATTATACATTTCCTTTAGCTTTCATGTAGAGTATTGTTTTAATATTCCTTTTCACCTCTTTGTACCTCCTCTCTCTTTTATATTCTCAATCAATATTCTCCCATTTCTGAACCAAACCTTCAGTTGCCCCATATAAATCCCTCTTTTTTGCCACTAAATAATCAAGTATCACATATTTTGATACATAATACTTCAGTTTACTAAGGTTTCATCTTTCCTTTTCCTTCCTTCCATACGCTATCCCTGATTGTGATACTTTTAATAATTGTTCTATTAAAAATTCCTTATCCTTATTTAATTCCACATTTTTCAGGTTCAGAGTTAAACATCTTTCTGTATCCAGTTCAAATCCCCCCATTATTTATTTCTTGTTTTATTTCCTTCTAATTTTTTTGTATTTTACTACATTCTCATCACATATGGATATAAGTCTCTTTTCCATCACATTCTGGGAATAAATCTTTATTTATGTATGACAAATGAAATGGTGTCCTGTACCACCTTCCTATTACAGCAATTATAGATGGAGAAAGGTGAGCTGTTGCAGTGACTGCAATACTTTGCCTAAAAATTCTGAGCTTAGTTATGTTTTCACCTGGAGAAGAGGGAAAATGTCCTGGTTTTTGAGTGATTAATTTTTCTACAAACACGGCCGTTGATGAGTCCTGAACATAGGAAGACAGGCGTGTTGAGCTTGTCTCTTCAATGGTAGTACTGGTATTTCTTCTTACAGTTCTGGCAGCCACATCTGCTGAAGTGTCAGTTTCAATTATGGTCTGAGCAGTTGAAGAAATTGTTGGAGTAATTCCAGGAGTAGTTGTGCTCCGAACTGTGATTTCACCTGGACAGGAAGACAGAGAGGAGACAACAGATAAACGTCCCACCTTCTGGTACAAAATGAATATTAACCAGGAACTGAGTTGAATCAAAGTAGACATTGCTAGGTCAGAAGGACAAACCATTTCACCAGACATAAGCAACCTTCTGTGCATTGGGTTTGGAAAAGTTACTTTCTTGGCCGTACTGGTTGGGGGATTCTGGGAGTTGTAGTCCATTTCCAAGCCGTTCTTGATTCCCATCCTCAACAGCCAAAATTCCTGTATGGCAGGAGATTGGATGCGCTTTCCAGTTCTATGAGTCTAGGATGCTATGAAGAACCAGTTTGTTTGCTTTGTATATATTTTTGTGCATTAGAAGCATAACTTGCTCTTACATGGGGACTCCATCAATGTGCCCTCTTTCTTCATCATTCCTTTCCTTCAAAACTGTCCTTAAAATGCCTTTTCTCCATAGGCACTTCATTTAACCCTGTTAATTCTTCTTCCCAACAGTTACCAGATTTTACATACACAAGCAACATCATAGGGCCAAATACTTCCCTCTCTCCAACCTTGTTGCCCAGATAGCGTCAATTAAAAAACCTTCACCATAAATGTTTTTAAAACAATTAAAAATGCCACTCCAAACAGTATAAAATCATTTAAAAGACATGCAAAAGTTTTAAAAGATGAATAAAACATCCCAATGAAGGAGCTTCGTTGTTTACACATTTAAAGCCTGCTTAAATGAAAATGTCTTTGAATTCTGGTGAAAGGAAAGCAGGGAGGGAAAGGAGTTCCAGAGGTTGGGAACAGCCACCAAGAAAGCCCTCTCCTGCGTTCTCACCAAACAAGCCTCTGATGGTGAGGGAACTGAGAGAAAGCCTTGCCCTGGAGATCTTAGCAGCGGCGTTCCTGCACCTGGTCTCACCTGGTGTGTGGGATGGGGCTAACAGGAGCGGGATTTCTGGAGGCTTCTGGGAGTGGGGCTTCCGGGATGGCACACACTCCCTTTCCTTGCACCACCACCACCCTGCGCATGCCATTCCATCCCCTGATATGTGCACCAGTCTGGAAAAGGAGGTAGGGGTGGGAAAGAGCCAGAGCACAGGGGTGTGGAGCACACATGGAGACATGGAATGGCATGTGCAGGGCGCTGCATGGGGAGAGGGAGTGTGCGCCACCCTGCCCCCTGGAAAAGGACAGGATTGTGCGCATGAGACAAAGCATGTGTGAGGACGAAGCAGCACACGCGGGGAGAATGGAGAAGCACACTGATCATAGGGGACTGATCATAGGGGGTGCAGGAGCTGACCAGGTGTCACCTCCCTCTTGGGGGTGTCATCCCCCTCCTGGGTGTCACTCGGTGTGGTCTGCACCCCCCAGTGACGCTACTGGATCTTAGGACTCTGGGAAGTTTGTACAAGGAGATATGGTCTTTCAGATAGTCTAAATCTAAGCCATGTCTCCTGTGATGGTGGCAGTGATAAAGGGAAAATAGGACATATAGGATGCTTATATTGTCTATTTAAGTTGGCTGAATAAATGTATTAGAAGACATGAGTTTGGGTTGATATAAAATAATGAACTGATTTCTATAGAAGGTCAGACAACAGTCAGACCTCAGCTTTTACTGAATTCGACTAAGAACAGACCTCAACTTTAGCTTCTGCAGACTTTGCTAATTGAGTTTCGCATGCTTGTAGAAACCTCTGAAGCAGGTTCCTCTTTTTCTACTGTCTGGGACGTTTCCTGATGATAGGAACGTATGTCTGGGATGGACATTGCATTCTGAGGAGGGGGCTAATGGGAGGCTGTTGGGAGGAGAGAACACTCTTTTCTTTTTATAATGAAGATATAAAATGCTAGTTCCCCTGTAACTTTTTGCACAGTTCTCTGGAAAGATTCAGGAGCTGTGTCTTGCATATGCAATAAAATCCTTTTATTTTATCCTACGACTATTTGCAAGTGTTTCCTGGCTTTAAATTTTCCTGTTTCAGCAGGACCAAGAGAAAACCTGTAGATCTAACAACTCTGGAAGATCCATATATTGCAATACAATCATCATATCATCTGGCAATATGTGTGGCCTTCAGAGGCAACCCAAAAAAGTGGTTCCAGAACCAGACAGGGTCCCAAACACACTGCAGAAATAATCCAGTTTGAGACCATTTTAACTGCCCTGGTTCAGTGCTTGGGAATCCTGGGAATGATAGTTAATTGTGGCACCAGAGCTCTCTGACAGAGAAGGCTAAACCTCTCACAAAACTACAGTTCCCAGAATCCCCTAGCCTTGAGCCGGGGCAGTTAAAGCAGTCTCAAACTAGATTATTTCTGCAGTATGTTTTGGACTTAGATGTCATCACGGCAAAGAAAGATAAGGCACTGCAAAATGTAGGACATTCAAGAAAAATACAAAAGAAAAGCTAAAAACACTCATATAAACATATTTTTTAATATGGTTTACTTACAGCTGTATTGTTATGTTTTGTTGTTGTTGTGTGCCTTTAAGTCGTTTCCAACCTATGGCAACCCAAAGGTGAACCTATCCTGGGGATTTTCTTGGCAGTTTTCTTCAGAGGGGGTTTGCCATTGCCGTCCTCTAAGGCTGAGAGAGTGTGACTTGCCCAAGGTCCCCCAGTGGGTTTGCATGGCTGATTACATACTGAACTGTGCTTTTCTGATGAACGTATTTTCATTAAAATGTCTTGTTGGCTTGCAATATACTTGTAGCGCTCTAAGCAAGACATGCACTTAAAATTGTGCTTTACCACCAACAAAAGCCTTGACTAGATCTGCATTTAAATCATTCTTCGCATTTGTGCTGAAATTAAGGAGGGGGAAACCCTTTCAAGATTTGCATTATGTCCTCAAGCAGCCCATTGCCTAATGCGTTTGTTGTCCTTTTCCCCTCTGAGAAACAAACACACCCTGAGCTCTGGGTGCGAGTCTTGTCTGCTACTTCTACTCCTAGGGAAAACCTTGAGAAGGATCCAACCTATTCTCATATTTGCAGTGAGGATAGGCTGCTAAATAGGCAAATTTTTCAAAGGGGAAGAGCAAGCATGGTATTACTCAATGGGCCCCTTAGCCTTGCTCAGAATGGAGGACATTTTGGAATTCCTCCTGGACAGAAGGTTGAAATGTAGGACACATCCTGGAAAAGGAGGATGTCTGGACACCCTGGAACCAGTATGTCCATTTCCCACCACCTGCAACATAACATTGTCTTCAGGTTATTCACTTACCAACACAGATCCTGTAGTTCTGGAGCCACAGGAATAACACTGGCACCATCTTCAAACGATGGAGACCCATCTCAGCAGTACTTCTTCTAAATGCCCTTCCAGTTTGGCGCCTACACCTGCTCTGAGTATTGGAAGAGTAGAGATGGTGCTGCTCGAAATCCTTGGCTTTTCACTCACTTCTTACAGTTTTCCGGTTGAACAGAGAGAGGGTGGAGTGCCCATAGTTGGTTTCTCTTTTCGCTTTTGATAATGAATGAAATGCATTGTATGTTTTCAAAGAATAGATCACGCAGGGATAAACCCAAGTCCAGGCATGCCATGGACAATGGCAGAGATTGCCTAACAGCACCAATAATAATAACAACTCATCATGAATGGAGAGAGAGACACGGTTTGAGTGTTGGGCTATGACTCTGGAGAGCAGGGTTCAAATCCCTGCTCGGCCATGGATACCCAATGGGTGACCTTGGGTGAGTCACACACTCTCAGTCTCAGAAAACCTTGTGATGCTTTCGCCTTAGGGTCGGCTCGCCAAAAGTCAGAAATGACTTGAAGGCACACAGCAACAATAATTAATGACCGTATATTTCCAGGTGCCTATTACAAAATTTTAAAAAATAGAAAATATTCTAGAACGGGGGGAGGAATTGCAGCCCATGGGTGGTATCACCCCATTTCTTTCACCCCCACGTCCCCCCAAATCTCTCTGCTCTTTCTCAAAAAAGTAGGGTTGGGTTTTTTTTAGTTGAAGCATCACCCATAAGCTGCTCAAAAATCTGCACTGATCAGTCTTTTCCATCTAAATAAGACCCTCAAATGTACTTGAAGGTCACTCCAAACCTAACCAACCTTCTTTCCATAAGTGCAACTCACCCGCAGACCCACACTGTGCGATTATAGCAGTTTGATACCACTTGCCAAGAAAATCTCATTTTGCCTTAGAGTCATCATAAGCTGGAAATGACTTGGAGGCACACAATAACAACAAACACAGTAGCCCCTTCCAGCACAGGCAGAGTCCCTATTCCCTGATCTGTCTTTCGACTGACCAAAAGATCACCTCTCTCATATTTCCCGGTCCCTAGCCATTGTCTAAATGGGCATCAGAAACGTCTGATGCACCTTGGTCCCAATGCAGAAGGGTCATTTTGCTGTCTCCCCTTCATAGCAGCAGCCCCTTCTAAATATAGACTATAGAGTTTATCACATGGGAGGAATTTCTCTTAATTTCGAATGAAAAGAAAGTGGGGCAGAATGCATTTACGTGAATTCACTAGTCAGCGAATTTATGTGAATTTGAATTGCGTTCAAACTGACTCCCCATTGCCCAAAAATAGCTTGCCATTGCCCGAAATTGCGTGTGATCACCTCTCACGCAATAACGTGAAAACCCATGATTGCGTTTGGACTGACTTCCCATTGCCCAAAATTGTGTGTGGTAGTCTATCACGCAATAACGTGAAAACCCATGATTGCGTTCAGATTGCCATTGGATTATACTTCCAATTTCCCTTGTCTGATAATGTCCATTGAGCAACTGCTCAGTTCCTGCAGATGTAAGCCTGCTCATGTAGACATATGTCCCAAACTGAATCCCAGCCTTCTGTCTGTCATCCTCCATGATTGCCTTAACTATGCAAATCAACAAATACTTCTTAATGTTCGGTCTATAACCCGGTGCAGATCCACCATCGTACTGAGGTGGAAAATGCCAGCTGCCACTGAATGCATGGTGAAAGAAGTTTTTTATTTAAAATAAAAGATTTGTCATCCCAAAAAGAAATGTGTATATTTGGGGGAATCTGTTTTTGCTTCAATGTTTCTCCAGTCTTTATGGAAAATCAGGAAAAACACCAAGAACATCAAGTGTTTTTCCTGATTATCCACAGACACTAAAGAGGTATTGAAGCAAAAAGGACTCCTCAAAATTCACAGATTTTGGGGGGGAAGGGATGGGTTGTTGTTGTTATTGTTGTTGTTGTTGTGTGGTGTAATGGTTTGAGATCAGTGGAGCCCAGAGTTCAAATCTCCACTTGGCCATGGAAACCCACTGGGTGACCTTGGGCAAATCACACTCTTTCAGCCTCAGAGGATGGCAATGGCAAACCCCTTCTGAACAAACCTTGCTGAGAAAAGCCCATTCTCTGAAGATGCCAGCCATAGATGCTGGTGAAACATCAGGAACAAACTCATCTAGAATATGGCCACATCGCCCAAAAAACCCACAAAAATCCCATGATAGGTTTAGGGTCTTAGGGTCTCCATAAGTTGGAAATGACTTGAAGGTGTGCAACAACAACAGACTCAGAGGATGTTATCAGACAAGGGAAATTGGAAGTATAATCCAATGGCAATCCAAACGCAATCATGGGGTTTAATGTTATTGTGTGATAGACCACCACACGTAATTTTGGGCAATGGGAAGTCAGTCCGAACGCAATCACGGCGTTTCATGTTATTGTGTGAGAGGTGATCACATGCAATTTTGGGCAATGGCAAGCTATTTTCGGGCAATGGGAAGTCAGTTCGAATGCAATTCGAATTCATGTAAATTCGCTGAATGCATTCTGGCCCCACTTTCTTTTCATTCGAAATTAAGAGAAATTCCTCCCGTGTGATAAACTCCAGAGAAACCTGTGAATTTTGACTTTTGGCTTCAATCTCTCTCCAATGTCTGTGCAGAATCTGGGAAAACCCCAACAACAGTGAAATGAGACAGATGTATATCGCAGACCATCACAGATGAAAGTGACCATCAGCCTGAAAACACATGCGAAACCCTGTCATATTGGATCTGAAAACAGCTGCCTATTTCCAGGAGCTCTCAAGGAAACAAGTGGGTTAACCTCTTCCTAGAAAGTAAAATGGCAAACCCCCATCTCCCAATTTCCTTCTAGGCATCAGACCCCTGATTTTGAAATGGCTGTCTAGGTTACAGCCTGTTCTTAGCACAGCTTCATCAGGCTGTTAACTTAATGAGGGAGAGCAATGCTGGGATTTCCCCTGCTGGGCTTTGTTTTGAGAAACCTCACTTCCTCCATGCCCCTTTCCTATTCAAGCGCATGAAGCTAATCTCTTTCGGTAAGACACCGTTCTCCTTCCCAAGTTCCTCATTCCGCGGATGGACATCATTGTTACCCACTTAAGTGAACTGACAAATAACCTTTCCTGTCACTCAGTCCATTTTCAATAGCATTAACTGAAAAGTCATCTTTAGAAAATGATGTTTTTGAATGCTGGAATCCTGCTGGTGTCATACACCTAATGTATGTTCCTTTACACACACGTGGTTGTACTTTTTTGAGCTGTTATGCAAGATTTATTTGTTTCACCCCTTCACAAATGGAGTTCCATCACGTGCGAACTTTTCACATGCAGTTGCTCATTCTTGGATGGTGCATAATTTATTTATTTCTTTTATTTAATTCACATCCCCTCTTTCTTCTTGCACAGGGCCCAAGGCTCTTGGTAAATGAAGACACTGACTTTTAGTACAATGTACAGTTGGCCCTTCATATTTGCAGCTTTGACTTTTGTGGATTTGATTACTTGCATTTTAGATTCATATGTTCTCTCTAGGAATCTCTAGGTCCTCCAGTGCAACTCTGCCAGACGCTGACCATAGAGTTGTGCTGGAGAACCTAGAAGTTCCTATAGAAAACACTTCTCTGGGCATTTGTAGGTCCTCCAGCATGATTCTATGATCAGCTTCTGGCAGATGTTGACCATAGAGTTGCACTGGAGGATCTGGAGATTCCTAGAGAAGTGTTCTCTCAGGTAAAGAGAATACTGTTTTTTTATTTGTGGCTTTTCCACATCCATGGGGGTCCTTCACCCGTAACTCCAGCAAATGTGGAGGGACCACTGTACTTACATATAGATCTAAAACATTAGTAATATTAATAATAATAGTTTATTTATATATTTTCTTTCCAAGGATCAAGGTGGTTTACAACATTGCTAAAAACAAGTCAAACTGCAAATTTAAAATTACAATTCAATTAAAACACCTTCACGAAACACAGCAATAGATCTAACCTATAAAATTCAGTATCAACATGTGACTTCCTATACATGCTCAGAATGAAGTTTCATCTTATTATTGTTAAAGCAGATCAGGGGGATAGGCTCACTGGAAGACATCCGTCTTAAGTGCCTTCTTGAAGGCATCCAAGGTGGTAATAAGACGGATCTCCTCCGGCAAGCCATTCCACAATTTGGGAGCCATAGAAGTAAATGCCCTGCTGTGGGAAGTAGATCTTAATCTAGTCTCTTTAAGAGATTTTGGACTTCAGCTCCCAGAAGCCTCAGTCATGTTGGCCAATAGTCTGGGATTCTGGGAACTGATGTCCAAAATCCCTTAAAGGGCACAGTTTGGGGACCACTGCTCTCATTCTTTGACATTTTCTGCTAGTATTATGGTGTCATCTTAGGTATATCTTAGTGTGGATCTTCCTTTCTCCTATCTTCACTTCTCCTTCTTCTGAGTTTAAACCTGCTCATTGTGTGATATTTTCTGCACAGAAGTTGAACAAATAAAGTGATAAAATGCAGGCCCTTTGCCTGACCTCTTTGCCAATTGGGAACCTTTCTGTCTCTCCATATTCTATTCTAAGGCTGCATCCGCACTGCAGAAACAATCCAGTTTGACATTGGTTCAGCAGCCACGGCTCAATGCTATGGAATCCTGGGTTCTGTCATTTTGTGAGACTTTTCGCCTTCTCTGTCAGAGAGCTCCAGAGCCACAACAAACTACACTTCCCAGAATCCCACATCATTGACCCATGGCCATTAAAGTGTTGTTGTTGTTGTTGTTGTTGTTATCCCACCCTTCTCCCAGGGCTGGGACTCAGGGTGGCTTACAACATTAAAAAAAAATCACCCCATATAGTTAAAAACATACAAAAAATAGTGCGCTGGGCCCTTGGTATCCGCTGGGATTTGGTTCCAGGACCCTCCATTGATAACAAAATCCGTGGATGCTCAAGTCCCATTAAATACAATGCCATAGCAAAATGGTGCCTCTTATATAAAATGGAAAATCAAGGTTTGCTATTTGGGATTTATACTTTTTTATATATATTTTCAAGTTGTGGATGCTTGAATCTGTGGATAAAAATATCCATGGACAAAGAAGGCCAACTGTGTATTAAAACAAAATTAAATTACAACAATGATTGGAACAAATTCCATGCTAAAATCAAATACATTTGTCCCTCCACATTCACTGGGTTAGGGACACAGGACCCCCGTGAATATGGACAAACCACAAATAACAAAACACCATATTTTTACCTAAGAGGACGCCTCTCCAGGAATCTCTAGGTCCTCCAATGCAACTCTGTGCTCAACATTTGCCAGACATTGACCATAGAATTGCTCTGGAGGAGCTCCGAATGCCCAGCGGAGTCTTCTCTCTAGGAATCTCTAGGTTCTCCAGTGCAACTTTTGGTTAAAGTAGACCATAGAGTTTCTCTGGAGGACCTAGAGATTCCTAGAGAGAACATATTAATAAAATTAGTGAATAATCAAATCCACAAACATCAAAGCCGCAAATATGGAGGGATGAGTGTAACTAAAACAAAGTAGCGTCGAACCGGGTTACTGCTGAAGTCTGGACGCAGCCTAACTGAGGTACAAAGCATGCCGCAGAATATAATCTACTTTGGTACTGCTTTAACTGTCCTGGCTAAGGAATTCTGGGATTTGTAGTTTTGTGAGACGTGTTAACCTTCTCTGTCAGAGAGCTCTGGTGTCTGAATAAACTACAGTTCCAACTTCCAAGCATTGAGCCAGGGCAGTTAAAGCGGTCTCAATGTGGGTTATTTCTGCAGTGTGCCTGGGCTTGGGATCAGAGTGAGTGGCTTCCTGCCCATCTGCCCAATGCATCCATTCTATTGGTGTAGGAGAGGCCAGGGAGGCGGGGCTGCAGCTCCAGCAGAGAGTAAAGAAGTGACGTCACGCATAGAGCGAGTGGCAACAATGTTGCAAGGTTCCATCCGCTTCTGGATGCTCCATTCACAAAAAACAGTAACACTGTCACAGCCCTGCAGCTTATCGCGCGACGGTTCCGCAGCATCCTGCAGTGCGGACGGTATCAAAACTGGAAATCCTGCAGAATGCACCTCCAGGGAGCTGTGCTTCCTCCAGGGCTGGGGAAGGCAGGCCCAGATCCCCAAAGCCCAGCCTCTTTCCCCGCCCTGGAGCCGCCTCTGGGTTGTGTAAGCCGGGCCTGGCTTAGGCAGAGGGACCATCCAGACCACCGGTGAGTGGCTTCTCTGCCCTGATCTGCCCCTAAGAGTTCACCTCTTTCCTCCCCATCCCTGCTTTGGTGGGTTGGATGGTTCTTCTTCCGTGCCTACCTTGCAGGACTGTTGTGCCAAGGCAGAGATTATAAAACTGGGGGGAGGAAGGGGGTTCATAGAATCCGAGAGTTGGAGGAGACCCCAAGGGCCATCCAGTCCAACTTCATTCTGCCACGCAGGAACTCACAATCCAAGCAGACTCCCTGTGTCAGATGGTCATTCAACCTCTTTTTGAAAACGTCTATGGCATGTTCTTTGTGTGTGTGTGGCAACCATCAAGCCCTATGAGAAGAGACTTGGGAGTTGGGGATGTTTGGCCTGGAGAAGAGATGATTAAGGGGTGATATGATGAGAGCCCTGTTTAAATATTGGAAGGGATGTCATATTGAGGAGGGAGCAAGCTTGTTTTCTGCTGCTCCAGAGAACAGGACCAGGAACAATAATAATGGATGCAAGCTCCAGGAAAAGAGAGAAAGAAGCCATACATCAACAGGTGACTTGGAGGCTTGCAAATACACACATAAACTTTCCCTAAAGGCGCCTGATCCCGTCTGATCTCAGAAACTAAGCAGGGTCAGCCCTGGTTAGTTCAAGGGTGGGAGACCACCCAGGAGGAGCAGGTGCTGTAGGCCCTAGTTCAGGAGAAAGAACTGGCAAAACCACCTCTGAGGATTCCTGGCTTAAGAAAACCCTTCTTGGGATCTCCATTGGGACAGGCGACTCGAAGGCATAAATAAGGACAGGCTGGGATGTTGTACCACTTCAATACATTTGGATACAGTTATTTATATATTTAGTTTTATCTTTTTCATTTAATATTGTAACAATTTAATTCCCTTTTAATGTACCTTTTTCTATATTTTTAATTATGCTGGGTTTTTTTAATGTTGTGAAGCCGGTCTGAGTCCCATTTCTGAGAAAAGAGCAGAATACTAATAAATATAATAATAATAATAATAATAATAATAATAATAATCAATACCCTAAAGACACCACCAGCTCCTGTCTGATCTTGGAAGCTAAGTAGGATCAGCTAAGTAGAGTTAGCTGATTCTGGCCTACCTTACAGGACTGTTGTACAAAGGCAGATCCTATAAGACGGGCTTCTGAGGGGATTTTCTCACTTCTGAATGTCTTTTAGGATAAATGCGGGTCTCCATTGGGGAGTATTTGTCTTGCAGGGGCCCAAATAACCTGCAGTGATTCCCAAACATCAATCCTCCAGGTTTTTGCACTTCAACTCCCAGAAGCCCCAGCCAGTTAGGCCAACAGTTAGGAATTCTGGGTCTTGGTTAAAACATCAGGAGGACCAACGTTTGGGAACCACTAAAGGACCCCCATGGATGCCAAAATACAAAAATCTGTGGATGCTCAAGGCCCATTAAATACCATGGCATAGTAACATGGTGTGCCTTGTATGAAATAGCAAGATTAAGCTTTGCTTTTTGGCATTTATATATTTTTAAAATTATTTTCAAGCTGTGGATGCTTGAATCCGTGGATTAAAAAACCCGTGGATATGGAGGGCTGACTGTAAATTCAATATTTATTTCAATGCATGTGTAAATTTGACACATACAAAAGTTTCGGGGGGAAAGGAAGGATTAGGGTCTCCAAGTCTCATGCTCCCTTGAGCAATGCCTGAGAACCACTGCGCTAATTTATAGAAAGGTTTTGAAGAAACAAAAGGGATCTGCTGTCAATCTTTATTTTCAGCTTGCTGTATTTCTCTTACCTCTTTTGCTTTCCTGTTCAGGTTTTCCTTTTTCTGGAACCAATCTTCCTTTGTAAATCTCACCTTGTCGGTTGCATAAGGAGTTTTACTCGCCCATTGCATAATTGTCCTCTGCTCCGCTGCATAGCTCTGCCCTGCTTTGCCTGAGAAATGAGGATACCCAGCTGCTTCTGTCTGGGGATGTGCCTTAATTTTAAGGAAGAGGCCATCTGCGGCCTTCTCTATTTTTCTTCAGCTGCCCCCAAATAGTGGAATGACCTGTCGGAAGAGATTCGGCAGCTGGATACAATGTCTGTGTTTAAAAGAGCATCAAAGACCAGTCTCTCCCAGCAGGCTTATCCCAATGATTTTTAAACTGTGAATTAAAAGTCCCATGGGATCTTTATGGGTTATTTAGTTACAGTCAGCCCTCCATATCCACAGATTTATTTATCCACATATTCAAGCATCCATGATATTTTTAAAAAAATATAAATACATAAAAGCAAACCTTGATTTTTCCATGTTATATAAGATACATCGTTTTACTATCCATTGTATTTAATGGGACTTGAGCATCCATGGATTTTGGTGTCCATGGGGATTCTTGGAAACAAACCCCAGTGGATACCAAGGCCCCACTGTATTTATTTATCATAATGCCATATATTTGGCCACTGGAGGGCTTTGGCTGAAATGTGTCCTGATAAAAACTATTTCCCCCCAGTTTTTAAAGGGTGTTCAGAGTGCAGGGACTCCTAACACTAATGGTTTAGGTGACCAATTTTTTTCCAGACACTGTAAGCCACCTCAATCCTGCAGGAGAGTGGGATAATAATAATAATAATAATAATAATAATAATAATAATAATAATTATTATTATTATTATTATTATTATTATTATTATTATTTGGGTTCAGTGGGGTGCAGGGAGAGTTCAGTGGCCATGAAATAGGTCTCATATAGACAGCATTTTTGTCATCCCTGAACTAAACTAAAGTGGGTGAGGGGGAGGTGTGGCAGTGGTCCATAAAAGCCATATCACTTTGACCAGAAACTCGCTTCTAAAACTGAGACATATCGAGTGCATTTACCTGACCCTAAAGGCCAAGGACAGTCTGGGGATTCTGTTAGTTTATCGTCCACCCTGTGCGCTAACAGACTCCCTGGCTGAGCTGACACAGCTGGTCTCGGAGCTGGTGTTGGAGTCCCCCAGGCTTCTTGTCCTGGGGGACCTCAACATCCCCATCGAGGCCGGCTTATCAGATCTAACAGGCGCGGCTCGGTTGTTCATGGAATCCATGACATCCATGGGCCTGTCCCAATTGGTTTTGGGTCCAACTCATTGTGCTGGTAATACACTCGACATAGTCTTCAGTATGGTTCAAGAATGTCCGTGGGTAGAAATTAATGCTATTTCCCCCTTGTCATGGACGGACCATTTTCTGGTCAAGATAGGACTGGAAGCCACAATTCAAAAACCCCTTGGGGGTGGAGGACCCATTACAATGGTCCGCCCTCGAAGGCTGATGGAACCCAAAAGGTTCCAAGAAGCCCTAGAGGGTATTATGTTTGGGAACAATGGCGACGCTGTCGAAACCCTGGTTGATAACTGGAATACGAATCTCACCGGGGTAATAGACAGTATCGCTCCAGAGTGTCCTTACCAGCCCGCTTCTAAAAAAGACCCTGGTATACTAAAGATCTTCGCCAGATGAAGCGGGCTGCACAACAACTAGAGCACCACTGGCGGAAACATCTGAAATTATCTTACAGAACACTCCATGAGAACATGTTACGTTCCTACGGAGTGGCAATCAATGCAGATAAGAACTCGTTCTGTGCTGCACGGATTGCATCAGCAGAGTCCCGTCCAGCAGAGCTGTTCAGGGTGGTCAGGGAACTGACTCAACCCCAGCCACCCTGAACCCTCTATTAGAACCAACGATAGCCTGCTGTGAGGCCTTTAATGACTTTTTTGCTGATAAAGTCTCTCGACGCCGGCCTTCAGACAGAACCTATAGTACAGGTATCCAGTGACCTTGGTAGCAAGGTTATTCTGGATCGTTTTGAGTTTGTGAGTACCGAGGACATAGACAAGCTCCTTGGGTGTGTGAAAAAGACGACATGCCCTCTCGACCAGGGAGGAGATGCTATAAAAACCGCACTCCATCTAATAACAAATGCATCTCTTCGGGAAGGCACTATTCCATCATCTCTGAAACAGGCAATGGTAAAGCCTCTTTTGAAGAAACCTTCTCTTGATCCCCTTTTAATGGGTAATTATAGGCTGGTCTCCCTATTACCATTCTTGGGCAAGGTGATCAAGAGGGCAGTCACTTTTCAGCTCCAAGCTGCCTTGGATGACACCGATTATCTGGACCCATTTCAAACTGGCTTCAGGGCGGGCTACGGAGTCGAGACTGCCATGGTCGCCTTAGTCAATGACCTCTGTCTGGCCACTGACAAGGGCAGTGTAACCCTGTCGGTGCTCTTGGACATCTCAGTGGCCTTTGATACCATTGACCATGGTATCCTTCTGGAACGCCTGAGAGATTTAGGTATCGGGGGCACTGCGCTCCAGTGGTTCCGGTCCTATCTCTCGGGTAGATTCCAGATGGTGAAGCTGGGGGACAGTTGCTCTTGTAAAAGAGAGCTTACATCTGGCATCCCACAAGGCGCCATTCTGTCCCCCATGCTATTTAATATTTACATGAAGCCACTGGGAGAGATCATCCGGAATCATGGAGCTTGGTGTTATCAGTCTGCTGATGACACCCAGATCTATCTCTCCATGTCTCCGACTGATACAGTGACTAAGGATGGCACCTCTCCTCTGGACGCCTGCCTGGGGTCAGTAATGGGCTGGATGAGGAAAAACAAACTCAAGCTGAATCCAGAGAAAACAGAGGTACTCGTGATAGGTGCTCCGAATCCAGATAGGGAAATTTGCCATCCTGTCCTGAATGGGGTTATACTTTCCCTAAAGGACAAAGTTCGCAGTTTGAGAGTACTCTTGGATCCATCCCTACAGTTATCATCTCAAGTAGATGCGATGGTCAAGAGTGCTTGGTACCAGCTCCGGATGATATGCCAACTGCGTCCCTGTCTGGATCAAAAAGACCTAGAAACGGTAGTACATGCACTGGTAACCTCTCGTTTGGACTTCTGTAATGCGCTCTACATGGGGCTACCTATGTACCAGCTTTGGAAGCTTCAACTGATTCAAAATGCTGCAGCCAGATTGATCACAGGCACATCCAGATCGGATCATATAACTCCCGTATTAAAATCTCTCCACTGGCTGCCAATTCGCTTCCGGTCCCAGTACAAAGTGTTGGTTATTACCTTTAAAGCCCTATATGGCTTGGGCCTGAGTTACTTGAGGGAACACCTCTCCCTACACAATCCGCCCCGCACTTTGAGAACATTGGGGAAATTGCTACTTGAACACCCTAAGGTACGACTGGCAACAACCCATCAAAGAGCTTACTCAGCGATAGCGCCTTCTCTTTGGAATGCACTTCCTGAAGAGATCCGCCTCAGTAGTACACTGGAAGCCTTTAAAAAGGTGTTAAAAACTTATCTTTTCCAGCAAGCATACCCTCCCGATTTATTGTAGAGAATTTATTCCCCAATTAGTTTAATCGATATTTTATGGCTCTTTTTAGATAATTTTATTGAATAATTGTGGTTTTATTGAAATGGTTTTAACTGCTCTTATATTGTATGTGATAGTTCTTGTAGATGTACACCGCTTAGATCTCAAGGAAAAGTGGTATAAAAATAAACAGTTAGTTAGTTAGTTAGTAAATGAACCTTTGGTCTAATCCAGCAGAGAATCTTCTGTGATTTATTCCAGGTAGTCTCCAATCTGCTCCCAAGAAGGTTTGCCAGCGTTTTGGTTTATTTCGGTGCCTTCCGGGGACCTTGTGGACTGCGGACTCTCTTGGGAGCAACAGCAGCCATGTCTCAGAAGAGAAAGAAGCGGAAGCCACCTGGATCAGCAGAGTCTGAAAATGAAGCAGCAGAAGACGGAGCCACATCCATCAGGTCAGAAAATGGTGGGAAAGTAGCACAGGTGGCCTCAAACATACCATATGAGGAGGGGGAGAAGAAGAAGAAGGTGATGAAGACCGACACGGGTGCTGGAGGTGGAGACTTGGCAGAGGCATTGAGAGAGGTCCGCCTCAAAACAGCATCCTCTGTCGCGGAGTTCAAATATAACAAGAAACGGGTCCGCCTGGTCTCAGAAAATTCAGATCTCAAGGAAGGAGCTCAGGGAATCCTGTACTGGATGTCGCGGGATCAGAGAGTACAAGGTAAGAACTGGCCCTTAGCCTAAGTTGCAAGCCAGAACTTGGACAAAGAATATTTTTTGGATTACAACTCCCAGAATCCTCCATCCAAGATCTGGGCTGCAGCCTATTTTGGCTTAATTTTCTAGTGGTTGTTGTGTGCCAAGTCATTTCTAACTTATGGCGATCCTAATGCAAACCTACCTATCATGGGGTTTCCTTGACAAGTTTCTTCAGAAGGGGCTTGCTATTGTCTGAGTCTAAGAGAGTGTGACTTGTCCAAGGTCATCTAGTGGGTTTCACAGCCGAGTGGGAATTGAACCCTGGTCTCCAGAGTCACAGGCCAGTGCTCAAACCACTACACCACACTGGCTCTGGCTTAATTTAGGAGAGCCTAATTTTCTTTCTTGTCCATTGGAACAGGGCAAGTGAGCAAGCCAGCAGCAACTATCTGCTCCTTAAGATTGTAGAATCCTAGAACTGGAAGAGAGCCCAAGGGCCACCCAGTCCACCCCCATTCTGCCATGCAGGAATACACAATCCAAGCACTCCCTGTGACAGATGGCCATCCAGCCTCTCTTTGAAAACCTACAAAGAAGGAGACTCCACTGCACTTCAAGGCAAGTCACTCTTTCTTGGCTTCAGGATCGCAATGGGAAACCCCCTCCGAAGAAACCTGCCAAAAAAACTGCCATGATAGATTCGCCTTATGGTCGCCATAAGCTGGAAATGACTTGAAGGCACACAACACTTTTCTAATTAGGGTTGTTAGAGCGAAAGCTGGAGATGATTCCTGTACCTTTAATGGTTATGCAGAACAGGACATTTCAGCAGGAGATGCTAGCTATCTAGTTGTGTGACAAGCAACACCTGGTGAAATTCCCTCTTCTACAGAACTATTAAAGGTATAGGACTCCTCTCCAGTTTTCAGTCTGGCAACTTAAAGCTAGGATGTGTGACAGTTCTGAGCATCACATAAAATTTCCAGAGAGCCTAGAATGGCAACCAGTTCCTCCCCAGAACACTGGCTGGCACTTTTTTGCTAGGACATACTTTCATATGAGCCCCGTCACCAGCCCCGCATGGAAGGCATTTGTATGCTCTGACTCACTGGAGGAACTTTGCTCCCACAGATCTGGCTGTATAGATTTGTAGAGGCCCAATTCTGAAATATTTGACGTGGGACTCTTGGAACCACTGCCTTCCTGTTGCAGATCTGTTGTCTGATGCTTTCCTATTTGTCTTCTCAGATAACTGGGCCTTTCTCTATGCCCAGCGCCTGGCTTTAAAGCAGAAGCTCCCACTGCATGTCTGCTTCTGCCTGGTGCCCAAATTCCTGGATGCCACCATTCGCCATTTTGGGTTCATGCTCAGAGGCCTCAAGGAAGTGGCCAAGGTACTGGTGGGTGCGCATGGGAGGCTGTTGCATGGGAGGGCAGGAAAGAAGGTGGGAATCATGGGAAAGCACTCAATTAACAAACCCCTATTATCTTCAGTGTTGGCTGCATCTGCACTGCAAAAATAATCCAGTTTGACACCACTTTAACTGCCATGGCCCAATGATATGAAACCCTGACAACTGTAGTTTGTTCTGGCATTAGAGATATGTGACAGAGTGGTTTGAGTGATGGGTTATGACCCTGGAGACCAGGGTTTGATCCCCAGCTTGGCCATGAAACCTACTAGATGACCTTGAGCAAGTCACATGCTCTCAGCCTCAGAGAAAGGCAATACTAGCAAACCACCTCTGAACAAATCTTGCCAAGAAAACCCCATGATACATTCACCTAAAGGTCACTATAAGGTGGAAATGACTTTAAGGCACACAAGAACAAATAGCCAGTGTAAGCCTATTTTGTATGAAACCCAGTACCCATGGAGATGAATCCCAATGTCACCATCTGATGGAATGTCCTGTGTTTCATTTTCCTTCTTTCCAGGAATGCCAGGAGCTCAACATCCCCTTCCACTTGCTCATTGGTTTTGCTAAAGACAGTCTGCCTCCTTTTGTGATGGAGCATGGCATTGGTGGGGTGGTGACGGACTTTTCCCCCCTTCGTGTTCCTATGCAGTGGGTGCAAGATGTCCGAGACAGACTGCCATCCGATGTGCCCTTTGTCCAGGTGGGGATTCTACAAAGGTTGGTCAGTGCAGGAGCGGGAACTCTGGATGGTTACTAAACTTTTTTTCTGGCAAAATAGATGTTAACGTTCCTCTGTCTGGATTCCTGGGTAGATAGTGTAGGACAGCTTCACTGTTCATTTCAGTTATTCAGAGACATAGCTATGTTAGTCTTATAAGACCTTTGGGGCTAATTGAGTAAAATAAGTTGTAGTATAAGTACAGTCGCCCCTCCAAGTCCGCAGTCTAGAAATCCATGGACTTGAAAATCTGCGGAGGGGCAGCCACCATTGACTTTAATGGGGTGTGTGCCCATGGAACTTGCAGGGGGGTCTGGAATGGATGCTTTGCGAATTCCAAGGGCAACTGTACTTGATTTAAATCCTCAGCTGCATGGTATGGGTGGATGCCCAGGAAAGACCTTTATCATCAGACTGTATGAATAGCCATACAAATGCAAAACTTGTGAGTATCGTGATGAGGTGACATCTTCAGTTTTAACAATGGTTGTTAAGGGACAAAGGCAGGAGGAAGGATGTTGCCTAAGGCCAGGGTGAGTGGATGACCATGTGAATGGTGAAGGGAGTTTCAGAAAGTGGTGTATGCAAGCTGGGAACCAGCAAGGAGATATGTTAAACTGGCTAAGAGCAATTATAACACGTAAAACATGCAGGGGTAGCTGTGTTGGTCATTTAATAAATATAAACAAAAATCCATCAGTGATAGCTTTATTGGCCAACCGAAATGCATAATATACTTGTTGCAAGCTTTCAAAGCTTCCTTCCACGAGCGAACATGCCCAAGTGTAGCTCCTGTCTTTCACATATAGGCTCTCTTATCTTAAATGCTTAGGACCGGAAGTATTAAGGATTTCAGAGATGGGACCCAAGTCCTTACACCTATCTCAGCCACGCATGTGGACACTTTTGGATTTTGGAATATTTGGGATTTCATAATTCTAGATAAGGGAGACTCAACCTGTCCCTTGTTCATTTACATTTCCGTTCTCCAGGTTGATGCCCACAATATTGTTCCCTGCTGGGTGGCCTCAGAAAAGCAGGAATATGGGGCAAGGACGATACGGCGGAAGATTCATGACCGACTGGCAGAGTTCCTTACCGAATTCCCTCCTGCCATCAGGCACCCTCACCCGGCTGCATTCCAGGCAAAGGTAATAACTAGTATTGGATGGTGAGGGATCTTCAGTATTCAGAAGTCATTGGCCCTCTAATTTTAGGGACTACAATTCCCATGTTCTATTACCATTGGCCATGCTGACATGGTCTTCTGGGAACTCAAGCCAAATCATTTGGCAGTTCAGAGGTTCCTCACCCCACATCCTAGCCACAACCAGAAACAAAATGTGATAAAATTGCCAGGAGTGCCTTTGTGAAGTTGGGGGTATTAACTAGTTTTATAATATATGTGCCACGAAATCATTGTTAACCCACTGTCAATGGACTGGTATTTGTGGATATATTCCAGTTCTGGTGTTTCTCTTTCCAATCTCCCTTTTAAGGTTCCCCCCCAAAGATGTCTGTTCTGACATCTGAAATGGAATGCCCAGGAAGACTGGTGTGTTCTGCGACTGGTTTTGGTGTATTCCCTAAATGTCCGATTAATGTCTGTTTATGCTCTGGCACAGAGAATGGCCTGTTTACCCAATGTAGAGTTCTAAAGGACATAATTGACAAAGGATGGCATATACAGAGGTCGAACAACTGAAAATGCAGATTGAGTCTCACTCATCCAAAATGTGTGGAGCCAGAAGGGTTTTGAATTTTGAATTTTATTTTATTTTATTTTGATTTTGGAATATTTGCATATACATAAGGAGATATTTCAGAGATGGGGTCTGAGTCTAAGCATGAAATTAAATATGTTTCATATACAGATATACCCTGAAGGTAATTTTATACTCAATAGTTTAAATAATTTTGTGCATGAAACAAAGCTGGTGAACACTGAACCATCAGAAAGCAAAGGTGTCACTATCCCAGCCATTCATATGAAGGATTTTGGATTATTTCCAGTTTCAGCTGTACCTATGATGATATGGGTGATGTGATTAGATCCTGTGATGATATTTTCCAAGTAGATTTCTGTGTTCAGTGTGACGGCATTCCAGAATATACTTGTCCCACAGTCCTGTTCCTGGCTGTTCATTGCTATTCCTTTCATTGATCCTCTAGCCTATCGATTGGGATGCCTGCTATGCCAGCCTGCAGGTGGATCACTCAGTGAAAGAGGTGGCATGGGCAAAGCCAGGCACAGCAGCTGGTCTAATGGTGTTGGAAGAGTTCATCAAGGAGCGGCTGAAGTTCTTTGGTACGGACCGAAACAACCCCAACCGGGCGGCTCTCAGCAACCTCTCGCCCTGGTTCCATTTTGGTGAGTGAGTAATTCTCTGAAAGAGACTTCTAAAGTCTGAGTTTAACTGGTTTTTTGGAACAGTGGGATGGAGTCAGGAACAGCAATGGTCACAAGCTCCCAGAAGACAGGATCAAGATTCAAAATGACCTGAATAGACTAGAAAGCTGGGCCAAAGCTAAGAAAATGAAATTCAATATGGAGAAATGTAAGGTACTGCACTTAGGGTGGAAAAATGAAATGCATAGATATAGGATGGGGGAAACCTGGCTGAATAAAACTACATGTGAAAGGGATCTTGAAGTCCAAGTAGGCCACAAGTTGAACATGAGTCAACAGTGCGATGCGGCAGCTAACAAGGCAAATGCAATTTTAGGCTGCATCAATAAAAGTATAGTGTCTAGATCAAGAGAATTAATAGTGCCACTGTATTCTGCCTTGGTCAGGCCCCACCTGGAATATTGTGTCCAGTTCTGGGCACCACAATTCAAAAAGGACATTGAGAAACTGGAGCGTGTCCAAAGGAGGGCAACTAAAATGGTGACGGGCCTGGAAACCTTATGAGGAACAACTCAGGGAGCTGGGGACGTTTAGCCTGGAGAAAAGACGGTTAAGAGGTGATATGATAGCCCTGTTTAAATACTTGAAGGGATGTCATATTGAGGAGGGAGCAAGCTTTTTTCTGCTGCTCCAGAGAACAGGACCCAATGGAGCAATGGATACAAGCTACAGAAAGAGATTCCATTTCAACATTAAGAAGAACTTCCTGACAGTAAGGACTGTTCAACAGTGGAATACACTCCCTCAATGGAGAGTGGTGGAGTCTCCTTCTTTGGAGGTCTTTAGCTGGATGGCCATCTGTCTGGGATGCTTTGACTGAGAGTTCCTGCATGGCAGAATGGGGTTGGACTGGATGGCCCTTGGGGTCTCTTCCAACTCTATGATTCTATCATTCTAAGCCTTGTGAGCCACTGATGAATTGTTTATTATCCAGAGTTTGGAAGCTCTGTTTTTTTTGCACTGGTGGTGCAGTGTTTAAATGCTGGTTACTGCAGCTGCAAAGGTTGTGAATTTGATCCCAGGGATCCAAGGTTGACTCAGCCTTCCATCCTTTCATAGGTCAGTAAAATGAGTACCCAGCTGGTTGGGGACAATTGGCTTACAAATTGTAAACCGCTCAGAGAGTTCACTATTAAGCAGTATAGAAATGCAAATGCTATTGCTATTTTTAGAAGTGTTACCTTTTTTTACTACAACACTCACAAACCCACAGCAGAAAATTTTTAAGTTCTGACATTTCCTGCCTGGTAGAAAATTCAGGCATCTGAACTAATAGTTAACTGTGTTGGCTTTATCACTGAGTAGTTAGACAGCTGCTTCAGACAAGATTTGGGGGCTGGTGGGAAAGGACCACATTATGCCTAGGCCCCTCTATAATCTTTTTTTTAAAAAATTGAGAAAAATAAAACCGATTGTCCCCTATGCCTTCTAGGAGGTATAGGAGGACATTTCACCTTCTTTAAAGGACTTCCCTCCCAGCCTGTTACGATTTCTGGACTATTTCCTGGCTTAAATAAACCTTCTCTTAGGCCTGGCTTAAATAAGCCCTGTCTTGGTCTGTCTGTTTGTGTGGTGAACTTGTTCACTACCCATATTGCCCAGATGGCATAGGGGTTAAGTTTTGAAAAATAAATATAGTGTAGTTATGGACCCTTCTGGGCCTCTGTGTGTGGCTTGCAGTCCACACTTGGCTTTGCTTCTGGTTCCCATGTTGTGCCATCTTGCATCTCATCCCTCATCTCTCCCACAGGTCAGATTTCTGTCCAGCGTGCCATTTTGGAGGTACGCAAACACCGCAGTCGGTACAAAGAATCTGTGGAAGGCTTTATTGAAGAAGCTGTAGTCCGAAGGGAGCTGGCGGACAACTTCTGCTACTACAACCAAAACTATGACAAGGTTGAAGGTAATGGGACCGGCTGGTTTTGCCTTCCTATAGTAGCTTTAAGATAGAGAATAGTAGGCAGTCACCCTCATGGTGGGCAAGTAGAACAATCCCTTGGCACATAAAACAAAAGGCTGGCTTCCTGTTCATGAACTGTGGGTGCATAAAAGCCCCATTGAGAGTGACTGGACATTTTTGCCTGGTGTGGAAGTCCATTTTCAGTTGAAGGTTTCAGAAGCAGAATTTAACATGCAGTGCCATTGCACATGTGATACCATTGTACTTTGCATGGCCATGGAGCATTGCACACATTCATTTCACATTTCCACATTCATTGACACAGTGTTGCAATTCACTAATCATCACACTGTTCCATGAATATCAAGTTACACTCCACATCCTTGATGTACAATCTCAGCTGAAATTACTTCTTATAGTGCTGGCCACATAGCCCGAAAAACCCACAAAAAACTATGGATGCCAGCTATGAAAGCCTTTGACTTTACATCTTATAGTGCTGTTGCTATACTTTACATTAGGGATAAGTATTGGCCACAAGATTTGAAACAGTCCCATTTGAGGCCATTCGGTTTAACATGGATGTGAGTTATATGGGGAATATTTGTGTTAGAGAGACAAGTTGCACCTGGGAGCTGTTACGTAAGAAGTCCTGGATGCAATGTCAGAAAAGTATATCCACTCCTTATGCAATGTCAGAAAAGTATATCCATTGGGGTGATCCTGGCTCCACTAGCATAAAGTCCCAAGAGGATTCCAACCATTAATTATTTTTCCTCTTTTAAGACCATGGCTGTGTCACAGTTCTCTGTTTGGTTAAACCATGTGAAACTGTCTGTTACCTTTCAAAGGGGCTTACGACTGGGCCAAGACCACCTTGAAACTTCATGCCAAAGACAAGAGACCTCACCTGTACACGCTGAAACACTTAGAGGATGGAAAAACACACGACCTGCTCTGGAATGCTGCACAGGTATCCACAACGCCAAAGAATTAGGGGGTGGGTGGGTCCCATGGTGAGCATGTGTTGGTTGGGGATTTGTGGACCATGTGGGTTCTGTGTTTGGAGATGTGCATCTCTTCTCAGGCACTGTTGGACTACATCTCCCACCACTCTCTGCTAATATGGCTGGTGTAATGATTGACATGGTAGCCCAATAAATATGGAGAGTGATTGATTGCCAGATAGGGAGTTTGACTGTTGTTTTTTTTAATTTTATTTGTATATATATGTGCACATGTGTATGGATATAGTGGGTTCTCCGGATCCACAAATTCCACCAACCATGGATTGAGCATCCCATATTAAATGGCAGCAACATGAACGCATGCGTACTGAAGTGTCCATGTTCGTGTTTTTGTTGCTGCCCTGGAGTCGATCTCGACTCATGGCGACCCTATGGATGAGAAATCTCCAAGACCTCCTATCCTCCCCTGCTCTGCTTCATTCCTGCAACCCCACAAAACCCATTGTGACCTCCTTCATTGAGTCCATCCATCTAGTGTGTGACCTTCCTCTCTTTCTGCTTCCCTCCACCTTTCCCAGCATTATTGTCTTTTCCAATGAGTCCTTCCTTCTCATGATGTGGCCAAAGTATGACATTTTGGTCATCTTGGCTTCCAGGGAGGTTTCTGCTCTAGGACTCATTTGTTTCTCTTGGCTGTCTACAGAATCCTCAGCACTTCTTCTCCATGTTCATGTTGCTGCCATTCAATAATGTAGGATTTTAACATACGAGGTTTTTCATATCTGTACAGGTCCTGGAACCAAACCCAAATGGATACAACAATGTGTCTCCCACATTTCCCCCAGCATGGGACCCACAGTGGCTTAGAAATAAACCTGCTAACAAAAAGGTTGAAATACAATTAAATAAGTTACCATGTTTAAATCCCATTACACTAAATTGTAAAATCATTTTTAAAAAGAGCATACACCCCATAAAAAGACTCGTTGCAGCCAGTTATTTAATTTTTCAAAATATGTTTTGTTCAACAGCATAATAGCAACTAAAATAATTAAGAAGATAACACAAGTGTCTACACAATTACTTAAACCCTTAATATAATACAGATTTTTGTTTATAATGTTGAGTTCTCTAAATAGTAGAAACTTTGTGTGTTAGTATTAAATTTAAAAAATAAAAACATTTCTTTATAGTACTTGTCATTCATTTAGATCAGGGGTAGGCAACCTGCGGCCCGCGGGCCAGATGCGGCCCAGCAAGGCCTTGGGACCAGCCCCCGGCCCGGTCCTGCCGCCGATTGCCGCTGGGGCCTTTGGGGGGCAATTGTCTATAGAAGCCTCAGAAACATGCGTTTATATTAACATTTTTTTAAAAATCAGCAATTTTTTTCACGTGTCCTCCATTTTTTTAAAAAAGTGTCTTCCATTTGAAAATTTTGTCCTACATTTGTCCTGGTTTATTTATATATTTAATTTTTTTCTTAAATTAATTATTTATTTTTTGGCTTCGGTCCCCCAGTTGTCTGAGGGACAGCAACCCGGCCCCCGGCTCAAAAGGGTTGCCTACCCCTGATTTAGATAGTTTAATCTGATTACAACTTCTCAGCAAGCCTTATTGAGTTTTTGTGAAAATGTATTCATTTTCCATTTTAGTAACTGTATAATAATCATTGCTATTTTCTACTAATAGATGGTCTTCTGTTCTCTGATATCCAAGTCCTCTATTTCAGTTCTTTCTTTACTTATGAGGAATTTCTTTTAATAGATGCTTTCCAAATTAGGCCACATAATTTTCCAAAAGTTTTTAACTCATGACCATTCTTCCTCAAGTTTTTTAAGCAATTTGTTTTTCAGCCAATAAGTAATTTGATCCATTTCCATCATGTTCGCTAATTTTACTAGCCATTTGTTAGATTGATCCAAAATGGAAAAGTACCACTTCATACAACACCTAGTTAACTGGTGTGAATCCATGTTGTAGAATGTGGTGATAGTCCAGAGGTAGCAAATAACTAATTGTCCATTGGAAGTTGACTTGTAAGTAAGACTAACTACGTTGGGGATCTTGGAACTATAACTGTACCTAATTGCTTTTTTAAAGGAGAAGTGTTATCAACAGCTGCTAGTTCCCTTAGCCAAAAGGAATCTTTTCCTTCAGAAGCAGAGTATCTTGCTCCGCTTGTGGGCTTTAGGGAACCAACTCACTGCTTATTGGCAGAAACAGGATGATGGGTTAGATGGACCCTCAGTCTGAGTCAGGAACTTCTTCTTGCGTCCTTGCATGATTATCGTAGCACAGACTGGTTGAAGATACTCTCATGTGGCCACACGTTTCTCCAGGAGAATTTCCTATTATTGTAATTCAATACCCCTCCAACCTTTTCAGCTCCAGATGGTTCACGAGGGGAAGATGCATGGCTTCCTGCGGATGTACTGGGCCAAGAAAATCCTGGAGTGGACCAGTTCTCCAGAAGAGGCCTTGAAATTCAGCATCTACCTCAATGACCGTTACGAACTGGATGGCAGGGACCCCAATGGTTATGTGGGTAAGCAATGGTGTAATGCGGTGGTTCCCAATCTTTGCTCCTCCAGGTTTTTTGGACTTCAACCATCAGATGCCCCAGCTAGCTTGGCCAACAGTCAGGAAGTCTGGGAACTGAAATCCAAAATGTCTGGAGGACCAAAGGCTGGGAACCACTGGCATAGTGCTTTGAGTATTGGACTATGTCTATGGAGACCAGAGTTCAAATCCATGGAAATTCACAAGGTGACTTTGAGCAAGTCACACTGTCTCAGTCTTGAAGGAAGGCAATGGCAAACCTCCTCTGAATAAACTTGCAGAATAGAATACCAATTGAAGTATTGGGTATTGGGCCCAGGATACCTGAAGGACCGTCTCTTCCTATACATTCTGCCCCGCACCCTCAGAACGTCTGGGCAGCAATTACTCAGGGTTCCAGGGGCCAAACTCTCCTCTACAATGAGGAGGACATATTCCATTGTCGCCCCGGCCCTTTGGAACACGCTGCCCACTGAGCTCCGCTCGGCCACCTCCCTGGCCCAGTTTAGAAGGGATTTAAAAACCCTTCTATTTCGAACTGCATTCCCCGAGTGAAGTTCCAGATGGCCTTCCTCCCTCCATTGTCGGCAAGACGGATGGCTGATCGGGGTTTTAAGTTGTTTTTAATTTTGTATCTATGTGTTTTATAATCTGTCTGTATTGTGTTTTATTGCTATGTTCACCGCCCTGATCAATGGAAGGGCGGTATATAAATAAAAATTTTATTATTTTATTAAGTATAGTGCCTAGAATCATAGAGTTGGAAGGGACCACAAGGGCCATCCAGTCCAACCTCCCTGCCATGCAGGAACTCTCAATCAAAGCATACCCAACACAAGGGGTGTAATAGTGCCACTCTATTCTGCTTTGGTCAGGCCTCACCTGGAATAATCCTGTGTCCAGTTCTGGGCACCACAATTCAAAAAGGATGCTTACAAGTTGGAGCATGCCCAAAGGAAGGCAGCTCAGTTGGTGAAGTGTCTGGAAACCATGCCTTATGAGGAGAGACTTAGGAAACTGGGGTTAGCCTGGAGAAGAAAAGGTTAAGAGGTAATATGAAAGCCCTGTATAAGTATTTGCAGGGGTGTCATATTGAGGATGGAGCAAGCTTGTTTTCAGCTGCTCCAGAGAATAGGACGCGGAGCAATGGATTTAAACTACAGGAAAAGAGATTCCATCTTAACATTAGGAGGGACTTCCTGACAGTAAGAGCTATTCGACAGTGGAATAGGCTGCTACCTCGGAGGGCGGTGGAGTCTTCTTTGGAGCTTTTTAAACAGGTTTTTGGCCTGTTTAACTGGCTGGCTAACTGTTGAGGTGCTTTGATTGTGAGTTCCTGCTTGACAAAATGGGGTTGGACTGTATGGCCTTTAGGGTCTCTTCCAACTCTGCAGTTCTGTGATTTTAATGGAAAAGGTATGTATGAGCCTCAGGTCTGTGTGTGATCTACCTCACCCACACATCAGGGACCAGTGCAGTCTTGCCTGTCAGAATCAGTTCATCCGCCGAGTGAAGTTGGTGTGTATGCTCCAGATAGTAATGGGGTAGTTTGGAGAGAGGAAGATTTAGCTTCTCAACTGGGCTTTGCCAGAAAATGCTACAGTTAAACCGGCATAAAATCTTGTGTTGCATGTTAACTGATTAGGAATAAGGTCCCATGTAGGGCCTGGAGTTGCTTCCTGGTACACACACTCACACTGATTCAGGATTAAGCAGACTTTTATAACCATAGGGGCTAGAAACTTCCACTGTTTTTGTTTTGTTTCGTTTTGGGAAAAAATACCATACTTTTCAGGGAACTGAATTCGGCACCCAGCCCCACAGTCTGCATTGTTTTTCTTTGTAGGATGTATACAGCCATGTTCCTAACCCCAGTGGCTCTTCAATTTTGGGAAGCAAAATTAATTTAGAATAGGGTTGGGAGCTTTAGTCGTTCCAGCACCACATAGCTTGGCCAATGGGAAGGGATTGTGGAATTTGTAGTGCAAAATACTGGGTGGCCTGAAGTCTCCTAGCTGTTTGGAGAAAACAGAGAACTGAAAAAGGCTTTTCTTAGGAGTCCTGGAAAACCTGGAGAGTCAGCATAGTGCAGTGGTTTCAGTGTTGGACTAGGACTCTGGGAGACCTGGGTTCAAATCCATGCTGAGCCATGGAAACTTACTGGGTGATCTTGGGCATGTAACAGTCTCTCAGCCTCAAAGGAGAGCACCGCCAAATCTCCTCTCAACAAATCTTTCCAAGAAAACCCTATGCTACTATTCCTTAGGGTTGTCATCAATCTTTCACACTACAAGGCTATTGCACTGTAACTGTCTTGGGTCCATATTGCAAAAGCCTGGGATCTGTAGTTTGATGAAGCTTTCTAGATGAGCATTCTGAGTATCTGAGAAAAGTGCAAATCTCAGGATCCCATAGGATGGAGCCACATACAAGTGGGATCAAACTGCTATAATTATGTAGTCTGAGAGACCCCTTTGTAATCCTGAACAGGCTAGTTGATCTAAAGGCATGCAAGGAAGCCCCTCACAGCTGTTAAGAACCTGGTGTCCCCCATTCACTTGCATGCCCCTGTGGACCATCTGCATTCTTCTTGACCACGTCTTTCCCAGCATAAGAGAAAGACAGAGACTAATCCCCCGTGTTCTTATTTTGCCTCCTCCAGGATGCATGTGGTCCATTTGCGGGATCCATGACCAAGGATGGGCTGAACGGGCCGTCTTCGGCAAGATCCGCTACATGAATTATGCCGGCTGCAAGAGGAAATTCGACGTCGGCCAGTTTGAACGCAAATATAGCCCTCGCAAATTTGCCCAGTAGCGGCAAGCAGAAGTCCAAACTGGAAACACAGCTTGGGAGGGAGGAGTATTTTGGCTCTGACAGGAAGGGAAAACTAGCTCTTCTCCAAAGAGTATGATTTATTTCTCTGCTACTGCTGCAATGCAATTCATTGTGCCTTGGTTGGTCAGTCTCTAGATCCATTTGTAGTAGGAAATAATTACTTCTCAAGATTCTCTGCTTGTCTGAGCTGCTGTTAGGATTACTTGTCAGATAGGTTAGAGAACATCAGGTCTTGGGCCAAATGCAGCTTTCTGGCTTTCTCTGTTGATTCCCAAACTTGTCCTCCAGATGTTTGAGACCTCAGCTCCCAGAAGCCCTAGCCAGCTTGGCTAACAGTCAGGACTTCTAGGAGCTGAAGTCCAAAATATCTGGTGAGTCAAAGTTTGGGAACCATTGCTCTAGATGGTCTGAGATTGGTTGTTGGTTTTATGGAATGGAAGCAAAACTTGGAATATAACTCCCAGACCACCAGCCTGGCCCAAAAAATAGCTTTTTGGTAGCCTGGATCCGGAGCAAATTTCATTTGCCTTTCTGAAGCATCAAAATTTGAGATGCTTTAAGAAGCTTCCTTCTAAGGATACAGGGGAAAGTAGTCTACGTGTTACAAAAAACAGCTTGCTTACTTACTGTTTTCAGATTTCAAAAACTCAGGGTTGGTAGACTTTTAATGTTCTGTCCTCTGCGAGCCAACATACAAGGGCTTTCGATTCAGGTGGTGGCAGAAGCAACAGTTTGGGAGTGACTGTTACACAACTGTAGCGCATAGCGTTTTCTAAGTTTGCTTTAGTAAAAAAAGAAAGAAAATGCAATTGTAAACTCTTATTTTTGAGATGTGATGCTTTAAATAATTGTGGTGGGAGAATGTAGCCTTCATTTTAAGACAAGGGTAGGGGACTGGTCCAGGGGCCTCAAGAATGCCAAAAAATCAGATGAAAGTGGAAGTGGCTGGAAATTACAACTGGTTTTGTACAATGGGACTAAGGAGTTTATCACACTGGGGTTTACTTTGGCATCAAAGAGAGATTAAAGCGCATTTAAAGAATTCTGCAAATAAAGTGAAAATGGCAAGTAATTGTGTGAATGATTATCACACGCAATTCCACAAATAAAGTGATATCGGAAATGCATTGTCGCTGAAATCCCGAAAGTAAAAAGATGCACGTTAATGCTTCTTTGTGACCACTTTAATGGCGTGTGAAATTGTTTCGCGTAATTACATGATTTTTCTGGGATATTCACAGGATAAACTCCCAATCTCCTTTGTGTGATAAACTCCTACGTTGTGTTGTTCCTCCAGAAAAAAAGGCAGGCTGAGGGCTGCAGTTTGCCCACTTCTGCTTTCAGGGTAGGCCACATAATGCTGAAGGAACATGGAAGTTACCCAAACAGTCTCTCCACTATTGACAAAGCTCTTGAACAAAAGGCATTTCCCATTACAGCCAAATACTTCCTCTGTCCCATTGCTTCAGCTCTGTGTTGCAAACATGGATGAGGAACACCGACAATGAGGGTGGTGGCAGCTGGGGTGCTTCAGACCAGAAAAAAATGGGTTTTCAGGCTAACAGTGCGCACAGCTGTGGCACTAATATGAATCGTGGTAGTGTGCCTTAAAAGTTATTTCTGACTTATGGCAACTCTATCATGGGTTTTCTTGGCAAGATTTGTTCTGAAGAGGTTTGCCATTTCTTTCCCAAGGTTGAGAACACGTGACTAAGGTCACCCAGTGGGTTTCATGGCCAAGTAGGGGTATCAAAACCTGGTCTCCAGTATCATAATCTAACACTCAAACCACTACACCATGTTGCCTCTCATGCTAATGTGAAGGATGGTCCCTATTTACACAACAATGAAGAGTTAAGAAACAAAGCCTTCCAGATGCCTCACAGTGTAGTTCCACCAAGAAAGTGCCAGAGCACTGTTTCCTGGGCCCCATGTAATGCATTTCTGAAAGCTATGGAAAGCTATGCTCGGGCTGGAAGTATTGAATTTAGTAACCTGATATTGTCCCTTGCCACCCTCCCCAAACACACTAAATACCTGAGAGATTATTCCATTCTAAATATAAAACAGCAAAAAAGAAAGAAAACCGTGCTTATTAATATAGTTTATTAAGGACGGTACTTTCATTGTTATGCTGTGCAACCGAACAGCAGTTTCTGGCTTTTGAAAGAGCTTTCACATACCATTTACAACATCACAGATGGCATCATCCTGCAGTACCAAACTACTGTAAAACTAGTGACAGCTTCATCAGTGATGAGCAAAATGTGGCTTCTTCACCTCTCTGCTGCACATCCTCTTCCCTTTGGGGCTTTTTGGCCATTCCAGAACTCTGAATATAAAATGTAACATAAAACCTGCTACCCAGTCTCCTGAAACCAAAACCAGTGCTTCTAAAAAACAAAAAACAACCCAACAGCTGTTAATGAGGACTTTGCCAGCAATGAAGAAATAACCCAAAGTGCTAAATGTGTTCACAAAAACAGGTGGACAAACCTAAGTTTCCTAAGAAATCAATCTCCGAGAAGCAGCACACTAGAGGAATCCGTTAAAGAAGGGCTGCTGTGCAGATTTGAGCATTTTAAGTCTCAAGTGAGGCAGCACCAAGGCCCAAACTATGCATGATGCTAGCCATATCTTTAAACAAACACACTCAGCCTACCCAGAATCTTATACATCCACAGAGGAACCATGCTGAGGGAGGTTGGGTTAGTTGCTTTTAGTTTGAAGCAGAAGGCAGCTTCAAGTCTTAACAAAATCACAATCTGGAATGTGGCCTTAAAGCTGTTTTCGCCTCCTCCAAAATATGAGCAGCCATGTTAAACACATGATGAGCATCATGCATAGTTTGGGCCTGAAATTCTCAAGAACAGAGCGGGGTGGTTGGATGCAGTGCACAAAACATCGAGGTCAGTACAGTTTATTTGTCAGATATGGAAGCTGGTGAATGTATGTCACCTTTCAAAGTTAACAAATTCAAACTCTCAGAGGAAGGGGTGAGGGAGAGGGGAGGATCTGGGCAACAGGGAGCTAAGATTCAACATTGCCACAAACTTTTCATTTTTCGTTCTTCAAATCCTAGACCAGGTGCTGTCTGGGAAACACAGGCTTCCTTTCAGGCAACATACTTAAGTTTCTTCTGAGAAAAGAGGCCCCTGCAGACATTGAAAGCTTATAGGAAGGGTGGTTTACTAGATGAATGGTCCCTCAGTTCTCTGTGTGGCATAGTGGGAACTGCCTTTGAGTAAGATGAGGAGCACAGACAATCTGGCTGCCAAGCACCAGAGACACTTCTCAAGGGAACGTACAGACACTCAAAGCATTGTATCATAAGGACATTTATATTGCACCTCTGTCCCTCATGTCTCCATCATTTATCTTGCCAAGGGAGTTCAGACAGACACCTATATCCTACTCCTTGTTCCTCTGCTTCTACTGGTCCAGCACTCTGTTCTGGGAACTGCTTCCTCCTTGCTGACAAATAGATTAAAACACAAAACCATTGCAAAGTCTGCACATTCCAAAAGACAATTATCCCAGCATTATCCTTCTGAAGTTTGGAAGTGATCCCACAAGGCTTCTGCAAAACTCTGGGCATACTATACCTGGACACTAGGCATTTCACATTCATAAAAAACACAACTTCTGGGCCAGTGGGTGGCAAAGATGGTCTTTCAATGAGTGTAAACCACAAATAACCCTCAGCTGCTTCTTCCACTGTCACATTTGAGAAGAAGCAGGAAGGGACAGCTTCTTGGTACTTTGCAAACTCAATAAATTAAAATCCACAATTTTATGACTATAAAAAAGAAAAGCAGGGATAGGATCCCTTTAGAAATCTTTTATTAACACAAATCTGAAGAGCCTGTACTCCTTATTTTTGCATATGTATATAAATACCTGACAACAGCCTCTTACTTTAACTGGATTTTTTATCCAATACAGTTTTTAAAAATGACGGAAAAACTCAAAAATAGATGTTTCAAAAAAATAAGGAGATTCTGCTTAGTACCGCTTGAGCCAGTTCTTAATTACATTTTCAGGACACCATGTCATACAATGCCCACCTTCAGACAACACACTGACTCTTACACACTTTCGCAAAACCTTTCTTAATGACATACTGTAGGGTGGTTCAAGGTGCTCTGGAAAGCCTGCCTGTATTGCAAGGGTACATGTCTAGTTTCCAGACAGCAACACAAATGAGAATGGGAGGAGTGGGAAGATGATACAAGCTGTATATAGTATGCTAAGACACTGGCAAGCAATGTACCTGGGAATGAAAATTTGCTCTGTACAATAGTTTAGTCTAGAAGGCAGCTGCCTCAAGAGCCTCAGACTTTATTCTCTTCCCACTAAAGGCACACAGCCCATTTCAAGGCGTTTGGCAGAAGGGTTTTAGTGCACACCTAGCTGACAAGGACAGAGAAGAAATAAATGGCAACAGTCAACAGGAGGGTGAAATCTGATTAATTAATCCAGCTCATAGAAGAGAGCTCTCACATATGCCATGAACATGGGTGGATGAGCAGCTTCAGAACCCCACAGGTATAGCTGCTCCATGATTCTTAACAGGAGGAAGAGCAACTGCATTTCAAGAACTGAACTGGAGGGAGCTGGCTATTTCAATCGCTTAGAGCAGAAATAAGTGGTGAAGACACCATGGAAAAGGCTGTGTAGATGGTGTATACTTTGGTGTTTAACAATGAGAGACACAGAGTGAGAGAGAAAGGTAAGTAACGTAACAAAACTCTCAGACTGTAGCAAGGCTGACTTGCTACCAGCCTGTAGCCTCCATTTGTAGTGAATTCAAGATGCATTCAGTGCTCATGTCAACTAAGCCTCCTTCCTCCACCACCCAAGGCCAGCAGATAGCAGGGAAATTGATATAGACCACTACTCCATTCTTTGAGAACTACCTGCATCCTCTCAGCTCTCTCCTGCTAAGCTCCCATAGGGACGACAAAATGAACTACACTTGCTCAGCACCACCAGGCTTCCCTAAAGAAAATGTCCCATCCTTCACACCTACCTAAAATCTTACATCAGGTACCCATTCCTTTCAACTCCCCTTTCTTCCTCTGTAAGTTGCAGATCCAATTGCAGACACAGCAGGATGAGAAACAGATGCATCACTACAGGAGCATTAAAAGTTAATTTCTTGCTGATCTAAGGAAGCACCCATACCTTTCAAAACATCCCCCTGATATGCTGATCTACCACTCACTTCATCCTTGGCCATACTGGCTAGGGATTATGGGAGCTATAATGCAATACTTGGTGGGCACCTGATTGGTGGTTCTAATCACTTCCTAACACATTAGGACTGTGGTAGATAAACAGAATGTCCACCACTATCACACCACACAACTCTTACCAAAACCAAAATATACAATATACAATTCAGGTTTCACTTGTCAGTTATCAGCTTATTTCCTCCACATGGTTTTCAGACAGCTAGGTAGCTCCCAACAGAAAAAAGGGCATTCCTTACAGCCCTTCAGCTCTGGCATCCCTGTCATGTCATATGGACATCAGGCACAAAATGAGAGCTGGATGTGTGAAGAGCAGCAGCAAAGTTATAGGCAGTGGTTTTGGCAAAAGAGAAAAACAAAATAAAAGCGGCCTTTTCTGGTACACAGTAGTCATAACAGTGAGTAAAATTATTTGAGTGGGTTACTTTCCCTTTCGGAGTGCTTTGGTACTTCACCAGGAACTTAGACATTCAGCCCTTGGCAAGCCCATCACCAACTTTTCTTAGAACATGGCAAGGTCCAGGCACTCAGGTCTTCGACTCAGACCAAAGCAGCTGTTCTTTTTGTGGCTGCAGCAAAGCTTAGCTTTGTAGTGCATCAAAGTCAGTGGCAGGAA
This sequence comes from Sceloporus undulatus, assembly GCF_019175285.1. Lineage (NCBI taxonomy): Eukaryota > Metazoa > Chordata > Lepidosauria > Squamata > Phrynosomatidae > Sceloporus > Sceloporus undulatus. Next base: position 270,738,740 of record NC_056524.1, read on the forward strand.
CTGCAACAAAACCCTTCTCTCTCTTGTTCTGCATCTCTCAAGGAGTGGTAAATAGGACCCCCCCCCCTGCCAGGTGCAAAAGACCCCTTTGCAATCTCTCCACTCCAGCTAGCCCGTTAGCCAAGGAAGGGTTATTTTCAGTTCACTGTCAGATTCTGGAGACAGAGGCTTTGCACCAAACTCCAGTCTTGTTAACTGTCACGTGGCTGCTCCTGCTATATCCTCCTCCTGCTCATCCTCATAGTCTGAGAGGTCTGCCTCCATGCTCTGTTTTGCCAGCAACTCTCTTCGCGCTTGCAGCCGCTCACACTTAGGGCAAGGTCCTGATCGAAAGCAGGTTTTGTGATAGCAGGCTTTGCATTCTGCACGGGAGAGAGGAAACCAACCATAAATACAGAAAGGCCAAGCTTCAAGAGGACACAAACTCATAACCTGCATCAGTCCCACAGCATCTGTGTATCCAGAACTGGAGAAGTGCTGGAAAAGGTCTGGATAAATTAAGCTGAGCTGGCTCAGGAATTGCTGGCTAGGGAGCTGTAGTCCCTCAAAGCCATGATTCCAAGCTCTGAAATGAATAAGTTATGGAGCAACAGTCCTGTGCTGGAAAAAAGGTGACACTACCACCCCATCCACACTTTAGGGGCACTGAGAGAGCAGCACACGCTGAAGCTATGCTAGGATCCTTTCGTGCAAAAGATCTTTCTGCAATCTGAGGGCAAGACTTCAGCATCTTCTGCAATACAGTAAAATATTCTCTTGGCATGTGCAACGTCCCCATGCAGAGTAAGCAAAGTGTTTTGGCAAGAGCTATGAAGTCCTTATCAAGGAATGAATGTCAGGAGCTAATGCATATCTATTCTAGAATTAAACTGGTTTTAATGGTTATTCTCTCTCTCCCCCATCTCCCCGCAAAAGAATACTACAAACAGTAGTTTTTGTGGGTTTTTCGGGCTATGTGGCCATGTTCCAGAAAAGTTTCTTCCAGATGTTTCGCCAGCATCTGTGGCTGGCATCTTCAGAGAATGCTTTGCCCTCACAGCCAGCCACAGATGCTGGCGAAACGTCAGGAAGAAACAATTCTGGAACATGGCCACATAGCCCAAAAAACCCACAAAAAACTATGGATGCCAGCCATGAAAGCCTTCAACATTACAAAACAGTAGTTCTTTGACGAGGAAGAGAGGGATTCACTAATGGAACTCGAAATATTTCCCTGCCACAATTCCTGAGATTTTCTGGAACAAGCAATGACATTTCTATGTAGTAAATAAAACTGGTTACCTAGTAGAGCAGATATGACCCAAATACAACACAGTTGTTTAAATGAAACCCAATCCTTTCCCACAAATGCCAAATATGGACTGGAGCATTACTATTCCCAGATCCCCAGGCACCCAGCTACTGGTGAACATGGCTCCTGCGTGCCTACCTTCACAGGTCCTGCACTTATTCAGCTCAAAGGGAAAGATGATGTCCTCCTCATTTTGGCAGAATTCACAGATGAAGCCCTTAGCCTGGCACAGCTGGGAGGAAAGAGAAATGGAGAAGAGTGAAGATGAAAAATAGAGTAGAAAGTGCAAACCCAGCTGTGTTTTATTTCAGAGAGATAAGAGAAAACCATGCTGATCCCTTAAATCCAGGGGATGGCAACCTCTGGCCCTCCAGGCCTAACCTGGCCTTTAGAGGTCCTCTGTTTGGCCCATGGTTGGCTTAAGGAACCTTCTTCTCTGACCTCTCTACTGGTGCAGTGCAGTTCCCCCATGTGCTGCTTGGCATCTCAACAGAGAAGGAGCAAAGGGACCATGCTGTTACCTCTGTGCAGTGATCAGAGAAAACAGTGGGATTCACAGGATTCATTTCTGGTCAAGAAAAACAGGGAAGAGGGGGGCATGTAGCCAGCTCCCAAATGAACTGTGCAGCTTGAAGAGGATTTCTTGAGCTGAATGGTTCAGTGATGTTTTGCATGTGTTGTGCCTTTCTTGACTGGAAAAGTTACTGTAAGGGCAAAGCTGCCTTCTAACTGAGCCTGGTGGGATGTTGGGTATCTGACACACAATCATTTTTCTATATATTGTATGAAATACATATAGGTGATGGTGATGACTTGCTCTTTTCCAATGAAGTCAAACCTATGTGATATAGCAGAGGAAATGATTTACAAAGAGCCTTTGCAGAAAATGAGAAAACCATGCCTAATGCCAAAAGAAAAGCACTTGCTTTTTAACAGCCCATCTTCAGTTAACCAAAGCACATATCCCTCCTATCCCTGGGCCTAATAGAGAACCCTCTAATTCCTCTTGTCTCCCTGAGCCCACCTTGCCTCCTTATCTCTTCAGCAATTACTGTAGCTACCAAGCCCCAGCCCCAACTCACCAAGCCTCCGGTTGAACCAACATGGAGGTTTCCAACTAAGAAACTCAGCAAACTGTCATCATATAAGGAAGCTAGAAGTTCCTGACAAGATTAGTAATTCACTCAGTATCATTGCATTTTTCCAATTATTTATGAAGCACCTAAAATTTTAGAATTCCTGCACAAAGATTTAAGACAACAGCCGCTGGGATGCATCAGAATCTAATGAACACAATACAAAATTGGAGCCCTGGTGGCGCAGTGGGTAAATGCCTGTACTGAAGCCATTCACTTGAAACCACAAGGTTGCGAGTTCAAGACCAGCAAAAGGGCCCAAGCTCGACTCAGGCTTGCATCCTTCCGAGGTCGCTAAAATGAGTACCCAGACTGTTGGGGGCAAATTAGCTTACTTGCTAATTAGCTTACTTGCTGTTCACCGCTATGATCTTTGGAAGAGCGGTATATAAATAAACAAATTAAAAGTGATAATGAGGGTAAGGGGGGGGAGCAAAATCAGGTGTCTATTTTGAGCTAAGCTGCAAATTAAATTTTCCAGTCTGAATTTCACTGGGGAATATCTTAACTTCAGCCACATGTAATACCGAAATAATAGTCCTGATCGATCTTCTACAGCTGCCTTATATTCTCTATGCAATGATATAGAAATTGATACAGTATATCTTTTATTATTTTATTTTTAAAAATATTTATATCCTGTCCTATATGTGAAGATCCCAGCTACATATGTGATATATTGGAGATTAGTCAATAGTGACTTTGCAGTAGTGGAAAACAACTCTGTTCATACAAGGAAAAATCCAAGATTTTTGCTCATTCTTCCTCTCCAATGCAGTCCTCTATACCATATCCCTTGCTATTCTGGAGCAGACCCTCCTCAACCCTCAAGAGCAGCTTTTTAGGTAAAGGGGGGTTTAGAGGCAAGTGCTAAAAATTAAGTGCTCTGGTTTGTGCAAGTACCATCCACAAGCACAAAGCAGTTGTTTCTCATTGCCCCTATTCATCAGGAATGTCTGTCTGTGGCAGCCATAATTCATTAGCATGAATGAATTAGCATGCTAGAAGCTAAAGGGCAGGGGTAGCCATAAATTATGGGGCAATTTGCCTCAAAATTTGCAGATATTTCTGTATGTCAAGAAAGTTGCAGTGCCTAGTTTCAAGTCAAAATTCAAAACAAGAACTTTCCAAGAAACAAAAACATTTCCCCTCCCCAAGGTGTTTCCCTAGGGTCTTGGCAGGTGCTGCTATTATTAGATTCAATTTGCTTTAAGCTGGTCGCATAAATGTGCTTCTTTTATAGAGTCTACTAAAGTTTCTATAACCAAAATATGCAGCAGCTGTATACTTCATCCAGTGTTGCTTCCAAAGGTCTTCCAGACTTATTTGTTTTAAAGGCACTCTGCTACTAGGAAAAGCCAAGAGCAAACATCTTAGGAGGCATACAACCCTTCCCTCCAAATGTATACACCTGTGCACGAACCAAGTGCTTTCTAGAACTCTGATTTTCTTAACATGCTTACTTTTACATTCAGAATTGACTAAGTGGCGAAATAGAGGCCAAACAAATGCAAGAAATGAGAAGAGGGGGAAAGAGTAAGATTACCCACCATGCATTTCTCAACATGCAGGGTTCCTGCCCTGAGGAGTTCTGCCAGGCGGGGAAGAAGCTCCCCTTTCTTGGTGGCACTCAGATCATTTAAGGAATAGAGGTGGAGATCTTCTGTCAAATGACCTGGCACAGCATCAAAGGCATCCAGAAGCCTGCATAGAATGGAGAACACAGACACTTACTACCACAAACAAACAGATTCCACTCTGCGTCAACCACTGTTTCCTTATCTTCAAGGAATATTGCAGTCAGAATAATAGCAAATGAATGCTATTTAAGAGAACATTTAGCAGCTCTTTCCTATACCCAACCATCTTCCCAGTGTCCTGATGTTCCTTTTCCCATGAATGGCTAGTTTTCATTTATCTAATATCATCTGCCAATTGCCTGGATTTTGTCCTAACAACTGACTAGAGCCTGATTTTCCAACTGTTCAGATTTAGATGATCTGTGTCATCTGCCCAAAGCCAATCCAGGTCTCTTTCATGAATGACACTATTCATGTCCTTGTTTACACCTGCACTGAGGGTGGTAGATTGAGAAAAAGCTGAAAGAGGAAGAAATGTTTTAAGATAACCCACCATATGATAATTTGAGCAGGGAAACACATTCTGGGAATCTGCTGTCATGGCAAAATTAGGTTCTTGTCTAATAGTTTTACATCAGTATATACTACTATAGAGGCAACAATAACTCCTATGTCCTCATGGATCTAGGTGGAGGGATTTCAACAGCTGTCGTGGATCAAAATTCAGGAAGCAACTGAATAAACTACAAATACAAGCAACTGTTAAAAGAGACAAGAGCATAGTTTACATGTTTTATAGGGGAAATAGTGGCATGCAAGAGTGGTGGTGAACAGAGCTGGATGTCCTCATGAGGCAAGAGCAGGGCCTAGAGGCTTTGGGATGGGTGCTGCAACTTGGATGAAATGCTCTGGGCGACTCTGTTGTTCCTGTGGGTCTTCAAGTCATTTCCAACTTATGGCAACACTAAGGTGACCCTATCATGGTGTTTTCTTGGCAAGATTTGTTCAAAGGAGATTTGCTATTGCCATCCTCTGAGGCTGAGAGCATGTGACTTGTCCGAGGTTACCTTGTGGGTTTCATGGCCAAGCAGGAAAATTGAACCCTGGTCTCCAGACTCATAGTGCAACACTAAAAATCACTATGCCATAGTGGCTCTCTTGGGGCAATTCACTGCTGCTTCTAATCTGCCTAACATTCACTTTGCTAACTACCATCACCACCCCTGCAGTGCTAGAACCCAACTGTCTTGCCAGAATCCACACAGTAATTACGTTTTAGCAAGGCGGCAGGTCTTGAACATGTTCTTCATGTGGTACAGCTGGATTCTCAACAGCTAGAAAAAAACACCAAGGAAACAAATAATCAGGTCAGTAGGTTTATTTTCAATAACTGATCAATTTAGAAGAGAGGGAGTATGGCCCACAGGCCATGGGCAGGTTCCAAACCCGCATCTTTGCAGCCATAGAAGCCTGGTAGTCTCCTAGTGTACCCTGGACCCCCCCCCCCCCCCGCACACTTTTTTGATAAATAAATTCTAGTCAATTTACTATCCAACACTGATTGCAAACACATCAAACCTGCACACAGATACACGGTTTGGATTAACCCCCATGCCAAAAAACAGCTACAAATGGCAAGTGACATAACTTCACTTCCAGAACACTGTGATACAGCCCATGAGGCCTAAAATCAGCCTCTCCCCATAACTCAGGTACACACCCCATAACTCAGGTACACACCTCAGGTATGTAGACTGCAGCATACAGCTGCGTGTGTGAAAGCATACACAGATCTCTCCCTATAAAGGGAATCCCAGCTTTCACAACTCAACAGATAGCACAGTTACACAGTACTGGAAATTTTATGTACATATAGCTGCAATACTTGTAGCAGTTTTGCTTCAGCTTTAGTTTCGACCATATTTTGTCAAATGCTTTTGATGAATTTTTGTGGTTGCTTTGGTGAGTTTAGACCACCCAAAATCAAATTTGGAGGAGAGGTCTGGAGGGCTTGGGTGTACTGGTAGGTCACACTTTTCCTGCCTTGTCTTAAGGGATAGCCTGGCTGCAGAGTGCCTTACCCAGACTTGGTTGAGCAATTTGACCTTGCGGTAGAGGCCAGTGTTGATGTCCTGCACATTGAAAAGGGGGTCATTCCAGATTTTGGTTAGCAGGTCTTTGGAGAAATTGCTGATGTAATACTTGCTGAAATCCCACTTGCGTAGGATCCGACTAGGGATGACCATCTGGGCATTCTCATGGCAGCACTGGCAGAAATATTTGCCAAGGTATTCACAGTAGCGCATGCGTTTGATATAATCTGAGAGCCCCAAGGGAAGGAAGAGAGAGAAGAGAACAAATATAGCTTATTTAGCCTCTTGCTGGAGAACCAGGGCTTGGCTTGCCTACAGAGCATTCCAAGAAGAAGAGTGATAATGTCCATGGGGTCCACTTCAGAAGCCTAGCTCCATACTGACAGATGCATATATATATATAACCAGCATACAGTAGCCCTGGGTATCTTCTGGGGTTTGGTTCCAGGACTCCCGTGGACACCAAAATTCATAGATGCTTAAGTCCCATTAAATAGAATGTTACAATAAAATGGTGTTCCTTGGCAAAATCAAGGTTTACTTTTTGGAATTTACATATATTTTTTAAAGTATTTTCAAGCCATGGATAGTTGGATCTGGATCTGGAGGGCTAACTATACTGTCTTTACCTGCCTGCAAGCTGAATCATATTTGAGTAAATTGATTAATTTTATTCCACTTTTCTGTTTAAAGTCAAGTCGCTTACAGTAAGAAAATGTATGTGTGCACATGTACACACATACTCTTCCACAAACTGTGCCCTCCTGAAATGCTGAACTACAGCAATGGACATGCACGGCAGGAACTGGAAGACACTGGAATAATAACACATGTTCAAGTCAAAGGTGCTGACATTTCAGGCACAATTAGCACCTCCAGAATGTGTCAAGTCAAGCACTCACCAGGGTCTGTTCTGATGCCACAACCTGCACAGCGGTAGTTCTGCTTGGCTACTGCTACTTTCCTCCTACATGAATATAAAATCATGATAAAATGAGAGAGAGAGAGAGATGCATGCCTGTGTCTGTCAGAGCTACAGCTCCAAGACCGCAAAACCTAGACACCCAAAATGTGGAGGTCTCTATGGCTCTGCTCCTTGGAAAATTGCTTGGTCTTTATAACAAATTTTAATGTGTCCATATGTTTGAAGCCTGCAGTTCCATCTTTAGTCACTAGGCGGCAGCCTTCCCTAACTAGTGCATAGCTTTAAAATGGATATTGTTTGCAGGTGCTGAAGTCCAAGACAGTTGAAAGGACACAGACTGGGAAAGGCTGGTATAAACCATACTCAGCTAGATGTCTCTTTGGTCTGACTCTGCATAAGATAAGCCTTTCACCCTTAAATGCACCTTGGAGATCATGTTTAATTCTTATGTATGGGAAAACAAGACTTGTTGCTGTTGGCAGAAACTGACAACAAGCAACTATCATCTAGCAAAGGAGAATGAATGCTACAGGCTGTAAACAGCCAGTTCCCTTACGTTGGTGCTGAATGGACATTGAAGATGATCTGTGGCCGTGGTGGTGCCCATTCCAAGTTTCCACGAACCCGGATGCGGAGCTTGTAGATGTCTGCATGTTCCCCATCATCAGGTGAGATGGGCACAGAATCAGGAATTGGCAACAGCTGTAAAAGAACAAGACAGAGCCAGTGCTAAGACACACACATTGAAAAGAGAAGCATCATATTCTACAGAACTATTTTTCTCCATCCCAGACCTGCAAAAAAGATGCAGAAATTGCTAGTGCAATCTCTTATAGCAGGTTTTTGGAAAAGGTTCAAATATCCCACCCTGTTCAGTACTGTAATCTCAGTGTGCATATAGAATACAAAGTCTCTTACTAACAGAGGGCCATATTGGAATTCTTGGCTATTGGAAGCCATTTTGGATTTACCCACACACCTGTAGTAGTTGCAAAGCCAATGCAGCATACATGGGATTAATTAGCTGCAGGATGCAGGAGCATGCTTACAGGAGTCCTGCATCATGCTGCACTAGCTCAGTATAATGGCTATTAGGTCTTCTTAGCAATGTTGAAATGTAGCATCCACATCAACACCACAGAACATCAGCTTTCGGCAGGCCTTTACATCTCATCAAGGTATACAATTAGGGCTATTTTATTTTCTTATTTTCAATATTTCTTTCATGACTGCTGCCCTTCTACAATGCCTTGTTCTCTGCCAGGCATCTGAACTTTCACCCAGGACAGGCTATGTGCTTTTGTTTGTTTTTCAAACACACTAAGATTTCTAAGTTACTGAACTGTTAAACACATGTATGTCAGAGGTGTAAGACTGAAGACATGCCGAATATGCATTTCCCCAGTGACCTTCCACATAAAAATAAGCTATAAAATTTGAGCCAAATCTCCCGTAAGCATGAAGTGCAGAGCAAAGCATCAAATCAGAACACACACATATCTGCAGGACTCTGCAAATTAACTTCATTTACCATGAGCTTGCTTGGTTTTGCTATCTTTCAACTTCAGGTGTGAATAGCTCCAGTTACAAATTTGATTTCCCATTGATCTCTGCAACAAGAGCTCATTCAGCACTCCAAACCAAGGACATTTCTTCAAGGAGTGCGCACACATTCACCTCCTACTATTTCAGATGGGAATTATATACAAGGCTGTTAGCACACTGGTTAAGCACACACACACACACACTTTCTGGCACACTTCCCATTTGGGACATACCAGCAGGAGTTTTTTGGAAAGCTGTCTTTTCTTATACCACTTGGGTCGCTTAAAAAGCTTTTTAATAGACAGCCGTAAGCCCTGAAAATCAACAAATGATCTATCAAAGTGGTTCTCCCTGATTAACTATTCTAGGCCAACAAGAAAAAAGCACAGAGACCTTACTGTAGCTGGCATATTTCAAGCTGCCCAAATGCTACTGGCTGAATTTATTCAGGATTCACATTTGGTCTCTATGTGACTCTCAAGATCTTTTGCTCCTTATCTTGCATATGGGCACACCTATTCCAGTGTTACTGGTGCTACATGGAATCCTGGGTCAACTGCCACCTCACAGAGGAGCAGAGTGGTATGATAGAATCACACATCTTGAAAAAGGGACTCCAACTAATGCCAAGAGTAGGATAACTGAACAGAGCCAACCCAACACGAGGTAAGGTGATGCAATCACTGGAGTCTGGGTAGCTAAGCAGAAGATAGCACTGGGGTAATCTGGGAGAAAGGTCTTAGGCACAAACTTTACTGAAGAGGCCATGGCAGAGCTCCTTTGCAGGTCCTGCACACAGCAAGAGGTCTTGCACATGAGAACTCCCCAGGAGATTATGCTCCAAGTTAATTACGGAAAAGAGGCTGGGATGAAGTTCGGACTCTTAACCTCAGGTACAAAAACAGGCCAATCACATTCCCATCATCTCTTAAAAGACAAGAAACAGGGATTCCTTAAGCTCCCAAAGAGATTGTTCCATTCTGAATTGTTCTGACCGTCTGACATTATTTAGAATTTGAAGCCTGTAGATCTCTGGATATAGCCTTGGAGATATTCTTTCTCCCTAGACTTGAACACCCATCACACTGCTGTATCCCTTTGACTTTTGAGTCAGCCATGTCTTCTATTCCATGCTAAGTCCTGCAAGACACCCAAGTCCCTTTGTATCATGGAGCAAGCCCCTATTTTCTCACTGGGGCTCTCATTCCCTCCCCTATCAATCCACATGACAACAGGAGACTACATTCCAATGTACACCACAAAAGGGTGTCATCTTGTGGTTTTCTTGCAGTTTGCAATAACAGCAAACACTTTTCAATCACTATTAGAGCCTACTCAAACAAAAGCCGAGAAGGGGAGCTGGTGGTACTGAGGAGCCGTTTACAAGAAGCTTACTTTCTGCGGGGCATCATGCTCTGGCACAAGCCATTCAAGTTCCGAAGCTGCAGGCAGCTGCATCCCTTCAAACTGCTTCAGAAGGCCCATGGCCACAGCTTCAGCCGAGTTCGAGTTGAGAAAGGAGTGGAACCTGCTTCAACAAATTGGCAGATATCAGTAGAGACACAGTAGTGGAGACAGTTCTGTCTTTCCCTCTGCATATTAGGGATGTAATTCGTCACTAAGGTGCTTTTTTTTCAAAGGTGACAGCGAGTAATTTTAGCAATTTTCTTCAAGCTGCAGGAAATCATGCAGTTTTCAAATAGTATTCACAGTTCAGGATTTATTCTGCACAAAGTTTACACACTATTGTTTTGTGCAGAAAACAACATTTTCTGCATGGAAAATAATATTGCCATGCAGAAATATTAATTCCTCTGCAGCAAATGCTGTTTTCTATGTGCGAATTAAGTGCAAAGTAAATCCTCAATTACAGCATTTCTTGCACAGAAAACATCATTTTTTCTATGCAGGAATTAATATTTCTGCATTAAAATATTATTTTCCACACCAAAAATTCTGTTTCCTGTGCAGAACCACCATGTACGAATTCTGAGCAGATTAGGTCTCAAACTGCTGAGATTCTTGTCAGTCCAGGATTCTTCCCATCAGGGTTTTTCAACACTTGAAAAACATGGTTTCTGACCATTTTGCAAATATTTTCAAGTAGTCTTTCCATCCCTACTACACATCCTGCCTGAAAGCCACCTTTCCCATGAAATCTTGGACTTAACCCTCTTGTTTTCATTTCCAACTACAAGAAAGAGAAACTTCTCTTTTGCTGAGTGCTGCATTTTCTTTTCTTTTTCTTTCTTTTTTGTCTCAAAATACCATCTGAGGGCATGGGGTGGTTTCACTATGTTTTGGGGAGCCATGGTGAGGCCTGTTTTATAAAATGCCTCTCCTGGGTCTCAAATGGCCCAGGAGACCTAAAAACATGTTGAAAATGCTCCCCATGCAGCCTAAGGGGAGTTTGGGAACATTTAGGGGCATTTTTGCAGGGATTGGATGCAGCCCTCCAAGTTCTCCTGTGGAGTTAATGCAGCCCTCCCTCAGCCCACCCACCCCCCAAAGTTGCCCAATCCTGATATAAAGATTAACTATTGGTTCTTTCCCTGTTGTCAGAGGTCACAGTTTTTTGCCTGAGTGAAATGAACCTTGTCCCATTCTTAGGTATAGCAATGGTGCCTCTGTTGCTTTCTTTATCACTCTTCAGACTCTACTTACCTATATTTTAGCATAGACATCAATAAGAAGCATCACTGACAAGAAAATAATACTGGGGCCCTAACCAAATAAATACACTTCCCCCACCACTGTCACTTTACTCCATGACTGGGGAACAGGTATGTTGATTTAGTTAGGATACAAAAGTTATTCTCCTATTAGCAATACATCTTATGGATGTTGGTGCCAAAGCATAGGGGAGTAGGGTCTGTAAAGTGACAGAAACCAACTGAGTCAACAGTAAGTTACATCTGAGGATGCAATGAAGTTCAATAGACTCAGGCACATAGTTTCATCGCTGTTTTTGCATGATAGCATGGATACATACGTGGTGCCAGAGAAATGGAAGGGTTTTCTGCTGGGAGCTGAATTCCTCTTGATGTCTGCATCTAGGTCATAGCATGGTGAGAACAGGGAGGAAAGAAATTACATTTAATAATGACCATACTACAAAGATGTTAACTATTTTAGCAAGGATCTGTTCTACAGCAGCGATAGGCAAACAGGGCTGTTTGGCAGGCCACTTTATTCTTCATACAGTGGTCCAGCTCAAATCTGTGCCCACTTTCTGTGCCATCCACACTGAGCCATCCTCACAAAGAATGCTGCAGAGTGTGCTTCCAGGTTTCTATGGTTAACATATATGGCATAAAGAAGGATGGCTAGCTGAACTATGCCCCACTCCTCATTTGTCTGAGCCACTCTGTCCCAGTATGTGTGAGGTTGGACATAAGAGATATACACTCTCTTCTGCAGCCTGCATTCTTCCCATAAAGAAGTGAGAAGCAATTACAGAGGCCTCCAGGCTGATTTTTTTTTTATCAGTCGGAGTGATTCTACACTCACTTTTTTCTTTTTCTTCTTTTTTCTTTTTTGGCCAGGGTAGTGCTGTTTCTTGGGCACTGCTGGACAGAAGTACTTTTAAATAGAAAGTAAGTTATTTCCTAAGAAGAGGTTGCCTAATTGATCCTTGAGCTGGGCTCTCTTTGCCTAAACTGTTTGGCCACTGTTCCTTAAGAAGCTTGACCCCCAAAGATGAAGAAGTTTGCTATCACGTTTTAAGATGTGCCTTCCCAGCTCTAGAAGGATATACAGTTGTCCCTCCATTTTTGCGGACTTCGACTCCATGGTCTTGGTCCTTCAAGGACCAACAAGCAGAGAGCGTTAAAATGACATGTGCACCCATGGGAACATACAACCATTCAAGACAATGGGGCTCGAATATTTGCAAATTTCCACTTGGGGGTGTGTGTTTCAGAATGGATGCCCCACAAAAACGGAGGAATGACTGTAAACATCCTGCCTTGGCAAAATAATAGTCACTAGAATAAACACCTCATTTTAATAATATGTAGACATCCAATAACTACATGGAAGATGGGGCAACAGAGACCTATTAGTCTATTGTTTCAATTTCAGGGGAAAGGAAGTGACTGCTTTTGGATTAGTAATATGGGATGGAGATTACAGTATTTTTTTTGTCTATAAACTTCTACAGGGCACATGGCTGGCCACTACCGGTAAGGATGCTGAGCGAGAGGGACAGTTATAAGAGGCCTAGAAACAGTTCACAAGACTACAACAGGATTAGGCCACAAAGCTTACGAAGTCACACAGATGAGTAGTCACTAATTGTTACTCAACCCTAGCAAACATACATATGACAAAAGAAGCCAGTTAAGAGGAGTTAGTAAATAAGACTAGTCACTCAGTGCATGTGAAAATACTTTAGGCAAGGCTAAGTCCTAATGAGTATGCGATACAGGTTGCCAGGTATTGTTTTTGTGGCCTTGAGTGGACTACAAGGAAAGTGATTTATGAATGGCCCACTGGGTGGGTCACAAGGGAAATGCCCCGGGGGACCAAGGATTGTGGGTTGTACATCCCCCTCAACTGTGCCTTTTTTAATGCCATGTGAAAGTTTTTCTTGGGAGAAGACCTTAGGCCTATAAGGTTATTTGGTTTATTCTCTCACTGTTGTTGCTATTGTGAATATTCTACTTGCTGCTTTCTTATGTTTTAAAACCTTGCTGTTTGGTTTTTAACTTTTGGATTTAATATTTTGTTTTTAATTATTTTAAGTATCTTACTTGTTTACATTCTTGTTGTTAAGTGCCCTAGACTTAAAACATGGAAAACTGGCACGTTGAGTACTTATAAACCACCCCCAGCATGCACAGGCTGCCTGGCAGGAGATGGGACATGGCCCCTTCACTCTCCCTCGTCCGTTTCTGCAAGCCTTCATTAGCTTCTGGACAAGCTACTGCTATGAAGGGAAAATGAATGGAAAAAAATTAACTAAAAGTGTGATTTTTTTCATTAGATAGTCAAGCCATCTGAACTTGGCAGTCTTAATACCAGTCTCCTCACAGCCACAATGGGAAAATTTCCACAGACTATACAAAACAAATATTCTCCCTAAAACATTGTTTGGTTTGATCTGATTTAAAGGCAAATGCCTAATCTAAGATGAACTCTGGCATGAAACTGGATATGGAACATTTACAGGTCCACAACTGGATGCCAGCCTCTCACTGGCTAGAGTGGCGAAACCATTGAATCATAGAGTTGGAATAGACCGCAAGGGCCATCCAGTCCAACCCCATTCTGCCATGCAGGAACTCAAAATCAAAGCATCCCCATTGACAGATGGCCATCCAGCCTCTGTTTAAAGACCTCCAAGGAGGGAGACTCCACCACGCTCTGAGGGAGTGTGTTCCACTGTCAAACAGCTCTTACTATCAGGAAGTTCCTCCTAATGTTGAGGTGGAATCTCTTTTCCTGTAGCTTGCATCCATTGTTCTGTGTTCTAGTCTCTGGAGCAGCAGCAAACAAGCTTGCTCCATCCTCAATGTGACATCCCTTCAAATATTTCCACATTGCACATCCACATCTCGCTGCCTTTGTACCTTTTATATTTATGATAGTATATAGGGAAATGTGGAAGATTGCATGCAACCTTGGTTGCCATGAAAAACAAAGGTCCTCAGGTAGGTTTGTGAATTTTAGCGATATGGCTCTCTGCCTATCACAATTAATTTAAAGTACTATGAACAGCTATGTTCATAGGACTAATGACAAGTTTTTTCATATGTGGCCAGCAATGGCTACACCTGGACTATTGGACTGTTGTTGTGTGCCTTTAGGTTGGTTCCAACTTATGGTGATCCTAAGGTGAAACCATCATGGGATGTTCTTGGCAACATTTATTCAGAGGGGTTTTTCCACTGCCTTCCTCTGAGGCTGTGACTTGCCCAATGTCAGCCAGAGGATTTCTCTGGCTGAATAGGGATTAGAGCCCTGCTTTCCAGAGTTATAGTCCAACACACAAAGCTCTACACCACACTGACTCTCTACAAGACCTGCCTCTCCTGTTTTCACACACAAACCATTATGTCTGGGAGAAGTTTCTATCCATGTTCATTTCATGATAATTTTGTATCTCAAGGGAAATGGTAGTTCTTTTTGATGCGGAAGAACATTGTGGCATGTCAACTCTCTCCTGTAGGCCAAGAATGGGTTTTTCACCTCAGAGAGAACAGGATATCGGGGTCTATTAGTCAGTGACATAGGGACATGACACCAAGATTCTTATGGAACAAGATCAATACTTGTGTTCTGTTCATCTCAGAGAGACAGGTTCATTCCCCTCTCCATCCCCTGCATCCTTTAGGCTCAGATGCATCCCTCAAACAATCATGCCATGTGAGAACAGATTTTATCCAGATGTGCACACCATTGCTAGACTACAACTTGCTTGTATGCTTCCAGAGACAGCTGACTGGTCATTGAAAAAGGCAATATTTTGACAGCAGCCATTTTATATCTCAGCCTAATCCAGCAAGCCAAATTCTTATGTTCATATCCACACTTGGTGAGCCACCATCTTCAGAGAGCATAAGCATAAGCCAACCTAAAACTTGACTCTACTTTATCATTCTATCTATCTATACAGTCACACACACACACATTAAATATCATAATATAATAAAATACCATAACATCCACAGAAACTGCACTGTGCACTCCCAAGCTTGTGCACCTTAATACTTATAACAAGAATGAAATAGACTTGCACATTTGTACTATTATATTCTTTGGAAGGTTGGTTGATATGTTTATGGTGACCCACCCTAAAGTTATTTAAACTCCCAGAAGCTCTGCACGATTGACGATTGCCTCTAATTACCATAGCGTAAGGGAGGGAAACCAAGGAGACACTGTGAAATGTGAATACTGCAGGGAAGCACTCAGCTAACATGCAGCCTATGCTAAGGGGATCCAACTAGTTGTGCCTAGACACAGACTGACTGACATGTACACAAAGATGCTTGGGAGAGAGGTTACTACCTGAAAACAAGGAAGCCATTGAGACGGACAGGCCATTCTTGGACAATTGAATGAGGTTAGATCCATCGTTACCATCTGCATGATATGATGATGACAAAATATTGCATGTCAGCAGAAGGAGGGGAGGACAGGTTCTAAACACAAGATGGAGGATAGGTGAGGACTTCCTCTACACTGGCAAGAACAATGGACCCTGCAGACCAGACTAATGGTTTTCTATTTTCCAGCCCTGAGTTATCCAAGATGATTCTTGGGCATATCCTCAGGTAAATACACCAAAGGCATGCACCAGCCCCACTGTCAAACATAGAATACAACCAATACATCTTTTGTAATTACCAGGGAAGATCTGTAACACTAGAGAAAGATACTTTCACTGAGGAAGTCCAGAAACTTTTGAGACATCCTGGAATTCCAAATAATACAGGTTAAAAACCACTGCATTAAGGGATTCAGAAGAGCTTGCTCACTGTGGGCTCCTAATTCTGTCCTCCCCTCCCTCTTCCCAACATAGTACAGTACAACTCTCATATCCATAGGACTGGCCCCCACTTTTTTGCTTGCCAAAAATATGTTCTGTCTAGGCATTTTCTAGATCCTTTAGCACAATTCTGTAGTATGCTTCCAGTGGAGGTTGACAATAAGAGGTGTGATGGAGGACCTTGAAATGCTTAGAGGGGTGTTCTCTCTAGGCATCTCCACATCTCCCACACAACTATATGGTTAACTTCCTCTAAAAGTTATTTATTTCAATTGGGTTTGCTATTATCTGTGGTTTCATTTTTTCAGAAGTCCGGAGTGTATACCCCATTGATATGGGGTTCATACTGTAGTCTGATCATAGCCTCACCTCCATGGATTCTTCCCTCCAGGTCTCTTTTACTCTTGGAACATACAAATGTAACAACTGCTTAAAAGCTATGTTAAAGCTCTCACACCACCCCACTATGATTTTGCTGGAGATGAACCATACCCTTATTTACATCTGTTTCTGTAATCTCTTTGAATGGCTGACTGAACACAAGAATACACTAAAGAGAGGGCAAGAGCAAGTGAAATTGGGAGAGGCATGAAACATTAACATCTTAGGAGCTTCACAGGAATCTAATCGCTTCTTTATGGGGGATTTAACATGTGTCATTAAAAAGTTACAACACTTCTGTCCAGAGGTTTCTCAAGTAGTTCTGATGCACTCTCCACAATGCACAGGCATCCTGATATACTGATACTAGGCTAGCCTTCTTTGAATTCTTGGCAAATCCTGTCACAAGGTGTGAGTGAAAATAAAGCAGGGAAAAGGCAAAGAAAAAAGAGATATGGTCTCTAGGCAACAAGATGCTCCAGATGTTTTAACTGGTAAACAAGCACAATGAGGACGGTGGATCTCATCCAACAGTACGTGTACTACTGATATACTATACATGCGATAATAAGAATTTTATCCATAGTAACAAAAATTATTCTCTATAATATTACCACAATTTTTGCTTATCTTTTTTGTGTTTTACATTTGTAGTAAAATGTATAGTTTATACGATAATTAAAAGCCTTTGAACTACTAATGGAATTATCATTTTTGCTACTGCTATCATGGTGACTTTTTATGTTCTTAAAATTTACCAGAAATTATAACTATACCAACAAAATTCTTTTTAACACACATACTTCCCTCTGGGGAAAATTGCCGAGGGGGATGTTTCCCTCATGGTGGGACTCAGGGACTTTGACAGAGTGATAGCTTTGGGACATCAGATACAAAAGGATGTGAAACACTGGTTTTGGGGATTAGAGAAGATCAAGAGTGGCTTCAGTATACTAGTGTTAAGGTAACTTCCTGGGCTGATTTCTCTGCCTTGTCTATCTTGGGCTCTGGGCCAGTAGTGAAGCACATTCTGAATCCTCACTTCACATAAGTTCACCAAGTACAAATCTGCTGTGGGCTCTAGCCCCAAATGATTTCATCTGTGTATACACACATACACACACACATGCGTGTGTGTGTGTGTGTGTGTGTAAATATTTTATCTAGAGAATAGGCCTGTAACTTTAAAAAGAACTGTTTGTGCCTTTCACTAATGAGAACCTTATTAAATATGAAGGTGTTTGTCCGAGTGGGAAAAGATTTGCCCATGATAGTTTCATTGTAACATGAAATATGTTGTCTGATTCCCCTTCAAGACAGAACAAGTGGAGGTATTTCTTTCTGTTTTGAAATCCTCACTTCACATCCATATCTGTGCTGCAGCTACTTTCAAAACAGAAAGAAATACTTCTACTGATCCTGTCTTGAAAGGGGATTAGACAGTGTATTTCATGTTGTAATGAAACTACAGTGGTACCTCGGGATACGAAATGCGCGGGTTACGAAATTTCCGGGATACGAAAAAGTTGGATTGGCAAAAACTGTTTCGGGTTACGAAATATTTTTTGGGTTACGAAATTCATTTCGGCGCGAAATTCAAATGCTATAGGCTTCCAGCGCTAACGGAAAGCTATTTCGGGTTATGAAATTTTCGCGTTACGAAGGGAATGGCGGAACGAATTAATTTCGTAACCCGAGGCACCACTGTATCATAGGCAAATCTTTTTCCATTTGGACAAACACCTTCAAATTTAAGGTTATCAAGGTGCAATCAGTTTTTTCAAAAAGTTTCAGGGCCATTCTCTAGATAGATTAAATTAAATGAGCATTGTAAATATCTCTATCTATCTCACCCTGGGCCCATCATCTGCACCTCCCTGTAGGTGTTCTACTTGTTGCTTTGATACAAAAGGAGTAATCCATTTTGGCAAGCAAAGATATTCTTTTTTACTTTCAGAGCTGCACATAGTTCTGTTAAGGGGGCCACAGATCAATAGCAGACTACATGCTTCACTTGCAAAAGGCTTGAGTCCATGGTATCTTATGAAATGAGAAACAACTTCACACAGCGAAAGCACTTCTTCCAAAAATGTTATAGAGTAACTGGCAATCTGAGTGGAAGCACTGGGCTAGACAGATAGCTGTCTCAGTATAAGGCAGGTTCATTAGTCTGTATAAAGATATGAAAGCATAGCACTCATTCCTCCAAATCCATCTTACCTTTAATCTCATATTCATCCACCTCTTCAGCAGATCCTGAGTCAGACAGGTGTGCTGAATCTCGGGAGCTGAAGTGGGATCCGCTGTCTGTCGCTAAAAGGCCTGGGAGAATGACAGCAAAGAAGACAAAGAAAATGATATGTGAACACAAAACGTCTCTAGTATCATAGAACAAAAAATCAAGACAGCTAACATCAGAACTGGATGGAGTTTGCACAGTCTGCAGACCTTTATACTAGCTTTCCAGAAAATGTTCTGCTGATTCCCTTCTTTTTTTGAACACACCTGAAAGCATCGTTGGAAAAGTTAAAGGTTTCCCCTTTGACAAGATTGTCTAGTCGTGTCTAACTGTGGGGAGGGGTCTCATTTCCATTGCTAAGCTGAGGGAGTCAGCGTTGTGAAAGACAACTCCATGGTCATGTACCCAGTATGACTGCACAAAATGCTGTTGCCTTCCCACTAAAGTGATATCTATTTATCTTCTTGCCCTTTTACATGCTTTTGAACTGCTAGGGTGGCAGAAGCTGGGACTAGTGATGGGAGCTCCCTCCATCTCACAGTGCTTAGGTCTCAAACTGCTCACCTGCCAACCTTGTACTGTAATTGTTAGAGTCAGTGTCTTAACTACTAAGCCATTGCATCCCTCAAAGGCATTGGGTAACTTTTTACCACCTATTCCACCAGATCACTGCAGAGCAAGAGATAAGACAGCAAAACCCATTTCACCAACTCAACTGAAATATCAGCTGCTGCTTCTCCTGCTGGCCTGTTTACTTTCAAATAGGCATTCAAAGAACTATTTAACTTGAAAAATCAATGCCTCAGGTTGTTTCTTTTCTTCTCTCCTCCTCCCCATCCCCGCATTTCCCCAAACCCACATTTGTGCCATATTTAGTAGATTTTAAACCTATGTGGAGGGATGATCTGATTTTTACTTTGTGCATGGTGCTTTAGAAAAGAATGACCATCGGCATCACCTTCTCCAAAGAACTGATCACCTTATTTCACTTCCAAAAAGTTTCCAACTCAGGACTGAAACAAGGTAAAAGGAAGAAAGAGAACCAGTGGGTAACCTAGTACTGCCAGATCACTCACACAAACTTTTCTAATCTCATTTGGCATTTTCTGCAATTAATGCAGAAGTCCAGCAGAATGGCAGGTGAACAACTACCTGTAGAAGATGACAATCTTTAAGATGCTAGGCCTATGAGCACCAACTGCTACATGCAGCACTTAAGAACATGACCTAAAATGGACTATGTCCCTTTGTCTTTATTGTGTGCCTTCAGGTCATTTCCAACGTATGGTGACAGTACAATATATGTACAGTATCAGGGTTTCCCCCCCGCAAGTTTCTACAGAGGGGGTTTGCCATTGCTATCCTCTGAGGCTAAGAGAATGTAACTTGCCCAGGCTCAGCCAGTGGGTTTCCATGGCCAAGTCAGGATTCAAACTCTGGCCTCCAGAGTCATAGTCCAGCATTCAAACCACTATGCTGTGCTTTCTCTTTAAGCCCATATTAACTCCATACATTTGGTTCTATCATGGTTCTGTCATGGCCACAAATTTCTTTCCAATCAACTATATCACGGGGGGAAATAAGGTATGTAAAAAAGGAAATAGGGGATGGGGGAGAGAAATATAACAGCACCTTTGATACTAACTGGTATATTTCAGCATAAACCTTTTTGGACTCACATTGCTTACTTTGGATACAATGAAGATAGGTAGGAAAGGTGCACAGCTAATCTTGCAATTTTTGGAACAGACCCGTGTAAGGGTCCTGACCACTTAGCATGCTGAGTCCTTCCTAATCAATTATCAGAAAAGAGGTGTTTCAGAAAAGACTTGCAGGAAAAGGGTACCTCTTCCATTTTTTCATCTCTCTTCCTCCCTTTCTCTTCACTGACTTGCCTCTGCTACCTTCTGCCTCTCCTCTTTGTTATTTACTTCCAGTATATATATGAGGGAAACAAGAATGTCCATACTGGGGAAAAGAAAAGGGTGGAGGACAAGGAATCTAGCAGAACCTTTGAGACTAACTGGTTTATTTTAGCATGAGCTTTTGTGGATTTCAAGCCACTTCTTCATATAGAATGAAAGGAGAAGGAAATCCAAGAAAGTATTCCTCAGAGCAGTCCTCAAAGCAAACTGCATCCTAACCCAAATACTCATATCCTGGCATGGGTGTTTCTGCATATATTTCATCATTCTCTGATTGCAAAAGTAAACAAACCTCACATTCTCTGACTGACACTGCCCCAATTGGAATTTGGTATAGAATTACAGAACCACAGGTAACAGAACTTTGCACTTTGACAATCTCGCTTCTTTTTCTCTCTCTCTCTCTTTTAAAGCACTAGCTTCTACTAAGCTCTTGGACAGAAGTATAAAGATTGTCAACTAGGAGTTCCTGTGGCTGAGAAACAGAAGTTCAAGATAAACCCTCCAGCTCAGAAATAACAAGAAGCAGAAGTACTTACAAAGGTCCCTAAGCTTTGCATCATATAGTCAGCTTCCCAGACTACCCTCTCCTGGGCAAAGATTTCCACTCCTAAGAGTACATGAATAGCTGACTGCTTATTCAAGATCACTGTCCTAAATCTATAGTCTTGGAAATACACTCAAGCTGCCCACAATCTTGTAAACCTGCAAAGACACCATCTTCACTCCCAAGATGGCAAAATTCTAACTGCCTGACACACAAGCAGAGATGGAAGGAATCACTCACTGTCAGAACCCATTTCCTGGTAAGCTGGGTGGAAATGTCGGGTCCTTATCTGTTGCCTCCGGATGCGGATCTTCTGTTTGAGCTCCTGGATCTCTTTGTCGCTGTCCTCCTCCTCCTCTTCCAATTGCCGATTCATCATGTTGCACTTCATCAGCTCAATGGCACCAATGAGTGACTCACAGATACTAAAGTGAGCATTTTCCTGTAGGAAAAGGAAAGATGTATTAAGTTTTGAGCAGGGCACAGAATGACCTCAGCTGGAATACTACGTATAGTTCTGGTCACCACAATTCAAGAAAGATGATGACAAGCTGGAGCGTGTCCAGAGGAGGGTGATCAAAATGGTGAAAGGTCTGGAAGCTGCTATGAGGATTGGCTTAAGCAGTTGGGTATGTTTAGCCTGGAAAAGAAAGGTTAAGGGGTGACATGACAGCCATGTTTAAATATCTGAAGGGATGTCATGCTGAGGACAGAACAAGCTTATGTTCTGCTATTTAGAGATCACCATCAACAATCACCTCCACCAATGTGTAGTCAAAAATTAGTTTGACTAAGCTCCCTTAAACACAGAAGCTACACAAACCATTTTCTTTATGACACTCTAAGGGTATTACCAATTTAACTCGCCCTTCATCTAAATGGAATGACACTGTGTCTAACTTTTCTCTTCCTTATGCAGATCCTTAGAGGTACAGGTTTCTCTTTAAGGCTCCTAGAGATGAGGGATATGGTAAGACAGATGGATACAACCAGGGAACTGATGTAAGGTAGTCTGTCTTCCAACTCTTCCCCTTGGCATGAAAGGGACTTTTCTCCCTAACAACAGGATACTAGACTGACTTTCTCTATTCTTCCATTATCATGTCAAGACATTTTTTTTACTGAGGTAGGCCTCTATGCTGTTGAAGGGTGTTTAATTACCTGCATGCTGGCTCTTATTCTTATGCTTTTAATTTATATGTTATGTTTGCGTCAAGACTTGGCTTTTAATTCTGCAATTTAATATTGTTAATTGCCTGAAGTTATTGTTCTTGTGGAAACGTGGAATATATGCAATAGAGAATTATTTTAGTGAAAAACAGGAGCTGGCTTTACGGTGTATGGATTGTTAAAAAAAATTGGTTAGGGCATACCTTTCTTGCAGAAATCCAT
This sequence comes from Sceloporus undulatus, assembly GCF_019175285.1. Taxonomy (NCBI): domain Eukaryota; kingdom Metazoa; phylum Chordata; class Lepidosauria; order Squamata; family Phrynosomatidae; genus Sceloporus; species Sceloporus undulatus. The sequence goes on from NC_056524.1 coordinate 270,761,289, forward strand.
AGGGTTTATTTAAGATGGAATCACTAGGAAGAGCAAAATGTTTTTGACTCCTTCTTTATGCTTGTTTTATATGGGTTCCTTCCTACATGTTAAAGATGACCATCCATTTTCACTCTTTCCAATGCTCACCTTTTCCAAGTCTGCACAGCTGCCAAAATCTTGCTCTGACAAATAACTGATTAGGGACTGGCCTTCTGAGGGCCTCCGGAACATCCCTTCACCGGAGTGTAGATGTTGCCCAATATCTGGTGGGTAAAAAATGAAAATTCATCTTCAGATTCTGAGAACTTTGTCAAGAGGACTCATAGGACTCAGATAACCAGGAGTAAGATGTCAGAAACCAAGAAAGCTATGGAAAGACATGGGAGGTCTAACAAGTGCTATATTTCTATGCCATTCTGTAGATCGCCCCAGCCTCTATGGGTTGGGAAAGATGCCATAGCTCTTATCCATAAGCTCTTTTATAGAAAGTCTATAAATGCTTAAACAGGCTGAGTCTCCCTTATCCGAAATACTTGGGATCAGAGGTGTTTTGGATTTTAGAATTTTTTGGATTTCAGAATACCTGTATTTGCATGCAGGTACATAATGAGATATCTGAGGCGCGTTATAGACGGGCCTAATAGGCGCCGTCCTCGCACCGCGATTACTCGTGAGGGGCGGCGCTTCTGGACGCGCCTTGCCCCTCGCACGTAACCGATACGTCAAGATAGCGGCGCCCTATACAGATGGGCGCCGCCATCTTGACATAGCGGACGCTCTGCGTCCGCACGTCCAAAACCGGAAGAGACGTCGCGAGCGCGCGCTTTGGCACTTGCGGCATCTCTTCCGGGTTCCTGAAAGGAGCGCGATTTGCACGCTCCTTTTTTGTTCTGTGAGGGAATCGCGCGGTTTGGCTGCTGCGGCTCCCTCACGGAGCAAACAGCAGCGGCCCAAGACCGCCCCTTTTGGGCGGTCTGTAACGGCCTTAGAGATGGGATTCAGTCTCAACACAAAATTCATTTATGTTTCATATACACCTTATACCAGGGGTAGGCAACCTTTTTGAGCTGGGGGCCGGGTTGCTGTCCCTCAGACAACTGGGGGTCCGAAGCCAAAAAATAAATAATTAAATAATTTTTAAAACAATTTAAATAAATAAATAAACCGGGACAAATGTAGGACAACATTTTCAAATGGTGGACACTTTTTTTAAAAAAGTGGAGGACACGCAAAAAATTTGCTGATTTTTTAAAAAAATGTTAATATAAATGCATCTATAGACAATTGCCCCCCTTGCCCCTGTGCGTGAGAGGCCAAAGGCCCCGGCGGCAATCGGCGGCAGGACCGGGCTGGGGCCGGTCCCAAGGCCTCATCGGGCTGCATCCAGCCCACGGGCCGCAGGTTGCCTACCCCTGTCTTATACAAATAGACTGAAGGTCTATGTTTTAAATGATTTTGTACATAAAACAAAATTTGTGAATAGTGAGCTATCTTCAGAAAGCAAAGGCGCCACTATCCCAGTCCCCCACGAAAAAAGATTTGCTTTTTGGAATATTTCAGATTTTGGAATTCTGCATAAGGGAGACCCAACCTTGTCTACCATGTTGAGCATCAACTCCAAAGGAGAGCTGGGAAGCTGGAGTAAAATGATGTCATCCTACTCACCGAACTCAGAGCCAGGAGTACTGACTTCACCACACTGCACTGAGCTGCCTTTGAACCTAGAAATATCACCATTGGACTCTAGGCATAATACATAAAAGAAAGAAACCATCAGGTGTCATGATGAGAACTAGTCTAGGGAAAACCAAGAGAACTGAATGATGTGAACAAAATGATGCGCTGTGGGGGGTGGGATTAAACCAACAAGGAGGGAATGGGAATATTTGGGCCAATGGAAGTCTAGCAGGAACAGTGGCAGAGATATAGCCACGAAGCACAATTCCAGGGAAATCATGCAGAAAGCTAAAAAGGGTGATATCCCAACTAGCTATAGCTATAGCAGCAAAAGTTGTGCTAGTGAATGTCACTCAAATCTCAGAAAATCAGATTCAAAATTTCATTGAAATTCACTAGGCACTTCCCATGAAGGTACTGAAGCCCAGCTTCCATTTCTGTAAAATGGAATAGAAGCACCCCTCCTCACAGCAGAAGGAATATTGAAACCATTTTGAAGTTGGAACAAGCTTATTTTCTGCTGCTCCAGAGAACAGGACCCAGAGCAATGGATTCAAACTACAAGATAAGAGATTCCACCTCAACATTAGGGGGAACTTCCTGACAGTAAGAGCTGTTTGACAGTGGAACACACTCCCTCACAGACTGTGGTGGAGTCTCCTTCTTTGGAGGGTTTTAAACAGAGGCTGGATGGCCATCTGTTGGGGATGTTTTGATTGTGTATTCCTGCATGGCAGGGGGTTGAACTGGATGTCCCTTATGGACTCTTCCAACTCTATGATTCTATGATGGAAATTTTAGCCTTAGTTTAACTGAGGAGTTCAAGGTACCACTGGCCTTTATAAAGTGGCATGATTATAAATTCACCACACACACATACTCTGGTATTGACCTCCTGTTGAAGCTCTCTCTTCATAGCTTCTTTAGAACTCTGAATTAGATGGATCTGGTCCACAGTGGTGATTCTGCAGCTTCCCATCATCCCACAAAGTTTGCCCTCATCCTACCCTTGCAGAGTAATGGGAGTAAGGCAGACTCTGAGACACAATTACTACGGGGAAGATTCGCAGAACTTGACCTAAACGTTGGTTTAAACGTCACCACAATCAATTTTCAAGAACCATAAAGATGCAACTGGACAGCTGATGGTTTTGCACTTTATCCCACTTATTGATGGTATGAAGAGAAGTACACAAAAGGAAATGAAGGATGAGATGGAAGGAAAACGACACATGAAAGAATAAATGTATAGAACATGCAATAGCAAAGAGGAGAGAAGGTAGCAAGACAAACGCTGGTATCAACTCCAATAACTAAAATCAGGGCATGTTATTTTTTTTCCAACACAGACAACACTTCTGTGTAGCACTGATCAATCCAGGTAAGGATGGCCAGTATTTAATATTTTGCACACCGGTCTAAATCCATCAGCAAACAAACTCATAACTTTTTCTCCTCAGGCTAAAAAGGAGCCCTCCCTTGAGCTTGAAGGAGTAGCCTCCCCATAAGAAAAGGCTTTTTGAAGTTGACAGCAGAGTTTTAACACAGGTTTTTAAGTCATTGTGGTAGACAGTGATGTTGGGTGTAGGGTGTGGGTGGTTATCAACATGCTGGGTCCCAAACCTGCTACAGGATCTTCTATTATAATGCTGATGTTTCTGTGCCCTCCTAAGGACATGCAGCAAAGCAGAAAAGAAGGGAATGTTAAGAGAAAGAAAAGAGAGGTGAGTTACTTACCAAGGAGGAGTCCTGCTTGCCCCCCTTTGAGGACAGTGCCTTTCCTCATCCCTTGAAAATGCCTGAAAGGGCTAGCTACCACCCCAACCATGAAATATTCCCACTTCAGGGGGGAGACTGCCAAACATTTTAAGCAGTTTCCTTTCAGAGAATGTAACCCACATCAGATTGACTGAGCTCTTCGTGCAGATCTCTGCCACTTCCCCAGCCAATCCCTACTGCCTTTTCCTCTGCCACTTGTACTGGCTGCTGATGCTTCCAGTATTGCCTGTAGGTTCGTGCAGGGTTACTGTAAAGAACCATGGTGACCAGGAGGAGATATTATCCTGCAGCCACTGTAGGTGGCATTTGTGTGACACAAGTAATGGCCTCGAAGGCAGCAGCCCAGTCTCTCCCTATAGTAATTTTAGTAATTGAGCTTTAGAGTAGGGGTGGGTAATTGCCAGCTCTCAGTGCTGGCTGCTGACCATAATAAAAACTGATTGATTGAACTTCCAGTCCTTAGTTTAATTCTCAAAACCATTTGCAAGGAATCAGTTCAGACCCCTGGTGAGAAGCAGCTGTTCCTTCTCTAGCCACCCATAAAGCAGCAAGGAGGAGGAGATAGAAAAGGTGGTAGCAGAAAGAGAAATAAAGAGAAAAGGGCTAGCTTTGCCCACTTTGGCTCTGATGCCACTAACTATGATTTCATGGGTTTCTGACTTATGGTGACCCTAAGGTAAACCTATCACAAGGTTTTCTTGGCAAGGTTTGTTCAGAGGAGGTGTGCCCTTGCCTTCCGTGGAGCCTGAGAGTGTGACCTGTCCAAGGTCACCCAGTGGGTTTCCATGGCTGAGTGAAGATTCGAACACTGGTCTCCAGAGTGGTAGTCCAAAATTCAAACCACATCGCCATGCTGGCTCTTGTTTGCAGTAGCACCTACTAAAGAGCAGCAGGGATTACAGAGGCTTTATCCAGAAGCCCTTTTGCCTATCTTACCATTCACTTTCCCAGAGGCCACGTTGGTGTCCGAGTGGGAGCGCATGTGGCTCCTCCTGAGTGTCCCTTTAGGAGCCAATGTCTGTCCCTCTGAGAAGCTGGACCTGCGCAAGAGGCTGGTTCCCCGCGAGCTGCTACTGCCACCACTTGCTCCCTGCTCCCTCAAGGAGGAGGGAGACTCCCGCTTCTGAGAGCTGCTGGATGAAAACAGATTGGAGGTGCTACTCCCAATACTGTTGGTGGTGGCTGTGCTGGTTTCACTTGGGCTGTCATAAGAGCGACTCTGCCGGCCCAAGTTCCCAATGGCCAGGTATTCCGGCCCATCTGTGTCATCCAGGCTCCTTGCCCAGGGGTCATCGTTTGGGTTAGATGAGGTGCTGGCACTCATCTCACCAGTTGGGGAGGAGTCTTTTGGGCAAGAGACAGTGAGCTGTGGAATAGGGGCAGTCAGGCGTTGGGGGGACCTGCCCTCCGGCTGCCAGTGAGACGAGGCACACGGGGCATTTTCCTGAGGCTGGCTGGAGTTACTGCAAACCAAAGTGCTTGATAGCCTCCTGTCTGGAAAGAAGCAAGGAAAAGAAGAAAGTTAGACTCTTCAGATTTAACAAGACCTACAAGAGATGAATTCAACTATAGTAAACTCATGAGCAGGTTCTCTCAGGAATCGACACACTCACACCTAGTAGTGGAAAGATGGAGACTGTAGGGGTAACACTCAGGCTACCACCAGGGCAGAAGTGGGTTACACACACGTGCGTAAAAAGTATGTTTTCAACTTAGCATGCTGTTAGATTCAATGCTGCCTTCAGATTCCCACATGGCTCTTCTAGACTCCTATTTTAGCAAATGAGATCACAAACTGTTACTGTATATATAGATTCTCTTAAAGTCTACCTTCACATTGTTAGGGGGTAAAAATATCCTTTTCTATTTAAGAGAAGAACATGGATATTTTTCATATTCTAAATTTATTTCCATGTATACAAGGTGTGTCTTGGAAACATGTGCAGTTCTGCCAATGTCACTGCAGTGGAAAACAAGCTATCTGAACCCTAATGTGGCAGCTCTTCCTTCATCTTATTCTCTGCTGCCTACTGTGACTGTGAATTCCCATCCGACAGCAACCACATTCTTTTGTAACAGTCTCATACATCATCATCATCATCATCATCATCATCATCATCATCATTATTATTATTATTATTATTATTATTTGTATCCTGCTCTTTTCCCAGAACTGGGACTCAGAGCAGCTTCACAGCATTAAAAACTGTACAATATATCAAGTGCATATTTATTAGCCAAGAATGGGGCACCTGCAGTTCACCTACAAAAACAGCAATGGAAAGGAAGGGAGATCTTTGGAGAGCCTTCTGAGACCAGGGCTCTGTATTGGTCAGTCGTGGTGGCAGTAGCATGAGGAGCCAACAACATGCAATTCCTAGTGCGTGTGCTAGCATGAAAGCAGAGACGTACACCCACATTTGTTTTAATGCTAAAAGCTTGGGAACATGCCATCCAGTCCCAAAGGATTCTGAAAGCATTCCTGAAAAATGTCTACAGGACTAAGCATTGAATGGCTGTATGTGTTATTAAGAGACTATAAGAATATAAGAAGAGTTTCTAATCTAATCTCTTTCTTTGATAAAATTACCAGCTTGGTAGATGAAGGGAATGCTGTGGATATAGTATATCTTGATTTCAGTAAGGCCTTTGACAGGGTTCCCCATGACATTCTCACAAACAAGCTTGTAAAATGTGGGCTGGACAAGGCAACTGTTAAGTGGATTTGTAATTGGTTGACCGGCCGAACCCAAAGGGTGCTCAACAATGGCACCTTTTCATCCTGGAGAGAAGTAACCAGTGGGGTCCCACAGGGCTCTGTCCTGGGCCCAGTGCTATTCAACATCTTTATCAATGACTTGGAGGAAAAAATTGGGGGAATACTTATCAAATTTGCAGATGACACTAAAGTAGGAGGAATAGCTAATACTCCAGAGGACAGGATCAAAATTCAAAATGACCTGAATAGACTAGAAAGCTGGGCCAGAGCTAACAGAATGAACTTCAACAGGGAGAAATGTAAGGTACTGCACTTAGGGCAAAAAAATGAAATGCACAGATATAGGATGGGAGACACCTGGCTTAAGGAGACAACATGTGAAAGGGATCTAGGAGTCCAAGTAGACCACAAGTTGAACATGAGTCAACAGTGTGATGCGGCAGCTAACAAGGCCAATGCGATTTTAGGCTGCATCAATAGAAGTATCGTATCTAGATCCAGGGAAGTAATAGTGCCACTATATTCTGCTCTGGTCAGGCCCCACCTGGAATATTGTGTCCAGTTCTGGGCGCCACAATTCAAAAAGGACATTGAGAAACTGGAGCGTGTCCAAAGGAGGGCGACTAAAATGGTGAAAGGTCTGGAAACCTTGCCCTATGAGGAACGACTCAGGGAGCTGGGGATGTTTAGCCTGGAGAAGAGAAGGTTAAGAGGTGATATGATAGCCCTATTTAAATACTTGAAGGGATGTCATATTGAGGAGGGAGCAAACTTGTTTTCTGCTGCTCCAGTGACTAGGACCCGGAGCAATGGATGCAAGCTACAGGAAAAGAGATTCCACCTCAACATTAGGAGGAATTTCCTGACAGTAAGGGCTGTTCGACAGTGGAATGCACTTCCTCGGAGTGTAGTGGAGTCTCCCTCCTTGGAGGTCTTCAAACAGAGGCTGGATGGCCATCTGTCGACGATGCTTTGATCTGGATTTCCTGCATGGCAGGGGGTTGGACTGGATGGCCCTTGCGGTCTCTTCCAACTCTATGATTCTATGATTCTATGATTCTTGATGGTACCATCAAAATATCTGTGTGGTTTCCAGCTGCCCAGAGGAAGATGAATATCCACAACGGAACATTGACCTGCCTCACACACAAAAAAAGAGCACTACTGGATCAGAGTGGTAGTTGATCTATCCCACCATCCTGTTTCTAACAGTGGACAACCAGATGCTTCCATGAAGTATGCAAGGAGGGCTCAAAAGTTAACAATGAACTTCCTTTGTTCCCTCCACTCCACAGCAACTAGTGTTTAGAGAAACAGTGCCACTGAAGTGTTACTCAGGAAGACACAAACAACAGCCATAATTTTAGACGTGAACTCTGTAAGCCAGCAGTTCAAAAACAGAAGGCAGGGAAACTTTGCTCTAAGCACAGAGAAACATACCCTGTGTTGCTTACCTTGGATACTGGCAGCAGCTATGTTAACACCTGAGAAGGAGCCAAAATAACGCTGGGCTGTGCATTCAGCGGGAGGGGTACATATGGAACCAGAAAGTGCCGTGAGGCTTCGGCTCTTTGTCATAGGCATGGAAACCTCACTTTTTCTGGCAAACTGAAAGGAAGGAGGAATTAATGAGCCAATAGCACAAAGGAAAACAGAGATACAGAATCAGAGACAGAAAGTACCCAGGGAGTTGTCTACATTCAGGGAAGGCTTTCCATGCTAACTTGTTTAGATAGGAATTCCAGACCATTCATGGTGTGTGCACTGCAAAAGATTCTGGTATATGGCTGAGGGATACTGGCATATCTGCTGTGCCTCATCAACAAAATATGGCAGCCAGATTGATCACGGGGACTTCTAGGAATGACCATATAACACCGGTCTTGAAGTCCCTGCACTGGCTGCCTATTAGTTTCCGGGCAAAGTACAAGGTGTTGGTAATTACCTTTAAAGCCCTAGACGGCTTGGGCCCAGAGTACTTGAGGGAACGCCTTCTTCCCTATTGTCCGTCCCTCTGGAAGAAATCTACTACAGCCAAAAAAATCTAGGCCAACATCAGTTTCCCAGAGGGCCTTCTCTACTACTGCTCCTAAACTATGGAACGACCGGCCGGAGGAGATCCGTCACATTTCCACTCTGACAGCTTTTAAGAAAGCACTCAAGACGGATCTCTTCCAGCAGACCTTTCCAACTTAGTTACCCTCCCCAGATATAGAGATATTGTCCCCTCATTTGTCTATTCTTCCCCACCTATGTTTCTGCTTTTTAAAAAAATGCTTTTAATGGTTTTACACTATCATTGTTTAATTCTGTTTTAGTACTGGGTATGGGGGGGGGCGGTAGGTTATTGTTGTAACCTGCCCGGATTCTACGTGATTGGGCAGGCTATAAATAA
>NC_056524.1:270769850-270774216 GCF_019175285.1 Sceloporus undulatus
ATCATCATCATCATCATCATCATCATCATCATCATCATCATCATCATCATCATCATCACAGTTGTCTCATGTGAACTGAATGTACCTGAGAAAGTGCTCAACAACCTCCTGCAATTCTGCAACAGAAGGAAAGATGGGAAATGGCTGCCAAACTGTCTTTCAGCAAATTCTGTGATCCATTTTTGCTCTTTTATTTAGGTTCTGTCAGTACAAAAACTACTAATTAAATCCAACTGCCACCTCATGGTTATACATCTAAAGTAGCCTGGCAGAGACCGGCTTGAACTTCTTTTACATATTTGGAGGAAGGCGAAGTTATGCATAGCTTCCCCAGGCAACTTCCTTCATTGGTTAAATATTGTTTTTTCAAATTTAGCTTAACCATTGCCTCTTATCCTATCCACAGCAGGAATGATGAAAAAAGATTTCCCTCTTCTTTCTGAAAGTGGGATTAGAAAGCTATTTATCCAGGAGAGATTCTCAAGTAGCTTGAGATAATTGGAGGAAGTGCTCTGTGTTTCTACCTATGTGATGAATGCTGCAGCCTATCTATAGATACAGCCAGCTGAGAGATTCTGTCTTGACTGCTGTTTTGCAGTTCTGTTGCAATTGCATTTAGCATCTAAGTTCTGGGGTCAAGTAGTCAAGGCATATATTTAAAAAGGTCTTTGCTCCTAAATGAGGCACTTTGTGAAGGACAACAGCAAAGTAATGGCAAAAGGAAGGAAAGGACAAGGGCCAGATAAAAAAAGATACAAATCAAGAAGAAATTAGATGGCCCCCACTCACCATGGATGTATCTATTTGAGCTAACAGCCGAGGATTGTTCTGTTCCACAGCCTCTAAGCACTGCAGCATGACTGTGACATGGGCATCACTGAGCAGAAAAGCTGAGTCTGTGAAAGGAAGAGGGAAGAAAATGAGGGAACTGAGATTCAAACAGCCTACTGTTCTTTTGTTTGTTGGTTCACATCATACATAATGTTTGCATTTCCATTGCCTATGGGCTTTGTAACAGGGAACTGGGATGGGATGTGGGTGAGAAGTAATCTAAAGGCTTCCAGACAGAAGATGGGGACTTAATACAGTATGTACTTTGTTTTTTGCCCTGACATGCACACAGAAATGCGAAAAATAAACAGTATGTAGTAAAAACTAAGAATATAAAGATGTTAAAAAATAAAATAGCAGAATGACCTCATAACTGACAAAGCCAATGATCAAAAAGCTAAACCAAATTAATATACAAAGGGATCTTCTAGCACTTTTCAGGCTAATTGTGCAAAAAAAGTTGTAGCATAAGCTTTCGTAGACCAGGTTGATTTCCTCAAATGCTAGGAGTGAACTCCTAGTTTACACACACACACACACACACACACACACACACACACACTGTTGTTGTACATTTGAATGCAATAATAATAAACTTTAAAATAAAAAAATGCTAGGAGTGAACTACGACAGTGATTTCCAAACTTTTTTCTTCCAGGGGTTTTGGACTTCAACACCCACAAACCTCAGACAGCTTGGCCACCAGTCAGTAATTCTGGGAGCTGAATTCCAAAACATCTAGAGGACCAATGACCAGAAATCATTGGTCTAAAAGAAGACTTTGGTGTTTATCAGACGAGCTCTTAAAGAGGTACTATTCCAGTGTGACTCCTCTAGCTGCCTCCTGTTGCATGCTGGGATTGGCAGTTTTAAGGAGGGGTATTTAGAATTCTCAGGCAGAGAAGTTCAGCTCCTTAAAACTGCCAATCCCAGCATGCAACAGGAGGCTGCTAGAGGAGTCACACTGGAATAGTACCTCTTTAAGAGCATAGTGTGATAAACATCATTGAGAAAACACTGGTGTTCCAGTGAGCTACAAGTGAGTTCTACGCCTGTGAGGCAGTCTCCAAAAGGTCCTCTGTGTATCTCCATGTCCACATGACATATGAAAAGTTAAGCAGGGCCATTTGCAGTTAAATGCAGTCTGTAAAGGAAGCGGCCAAGTTAAAGGCATTTAGGCCAAGATACTTCCTCTGTTCTAGCTTTAGCAACAGTGCTGCCTACTTCTCCACTGTGTACCTATTTAGCTGCTCTCAGTTTTACAAAGTTGTTTACCTTAGAAGCAAGTCTCTGAATAAGCATACTTGTGGCACAAATTACAGATATGTACAGAAATGCAATTTTTTGTTTAAAAAAATCTTAACAAACTTCGTGCCAGCATAGCTACTTTTGAAGGAAACAGCATTTGGTGTGTTATTTAAGAGCTGCATCATAAACATGGACACCCCACATCTCAAAAGAATAGTTGCAAAACAGCCTCTGCAGCTGTATTATGGAAACAAAAGCCTCTCAGATATCAACCTTCAGACTACATCAGTCGGAACAGGGAAACACCACCACCCCCGCCATCATAGTACAAGCTTTAAACACTTAAGGCTTTGTACTCTGAAAATTAACAGGCTATGGTCATAAGCATGAGAGCCAGCCTGGAGTACTGGTTTGAGTGCTGGACTATGACTCTGGAGATCAGAGTCTGATTCCTGGCTCAAGCATAAAAACCCAAGTTATACTTTCTTGCCCTCAGAGGATGGCAATGGCAAACCCCTTCTGAAGAAACTTGCCAAGAAAACCCTATTAGGGTTGCCATAAGTAAAAAATGGTTTGGAGGCACACAATGACAAACCATAAGCATACTGAGGCTGGATTAAAAGAACCCAACAAGGAGATAAGAATGCAGCCCAAAGGAAAGGGACACTGCTAGCTACCACACCTCTGGTGCCCTGACAGATGCATGGATCTATTAGGTCTTTGAGATCATTTGGAGAGGTATTCCTGGTGATGCCACTCACTCATGAAATTAACTCTGCAGTTGTTAGGAGCAGGATATTTAGCACAGCGGCATAGAAGTCATCATGACAGTACAGTAAAAGCCTACAAACATAAAAGTCTTAAAAGTAATGCTTTAACTAGCATGTTGTTGTTTTTCTAAAGAACTTGGACTCTCCCCAAGGCAAAGCCAACAATTATGGGATGCATTTCCCAGAGAAGCTCCGTAGCTTGTCCCTCCAGTTTTAAGCAATTATGATCTGCCAGCCAAACCCTTCCTCTGAGTTCCTAGTGAAGCCCTTCCTGGAACTAATAAATATAAAATATTTCAGAAATCAAGAATTCTGGTTATTAAACACCACTGTACTTATCGATACCTGCCAGAGTTTAAAGCAAGTGGGAGAGGGTGTTAATGGTAATGTCTGGAAAAGAGAATGTAATTTAGAGGGTAAGGACATTTTAATAAGAGAATGTATCTTTAATTTTTGATTCATCAAAAATCTTTCTTTCAGTTGTCTATAAGCAAACCAGTTACAGGATCTTCTTGAGTTTTCATTATTCTCTTTCCTTGTTTTCCTTCATAATATCTGCATATGTAACCCAATGATTCTCACCAAGTTCTTCTCTTGTGAATATCCATCCCCTCATTAGACGAAGCCCATACTGGAATTTCTGGACACCATCTTAATTTATATTTTTCCCCAGATTCCTGGCTCAAGCATAAAAACCCACTAGGTTTTTATGCTTGAGCCAAGTGCTTTCCTAATTATATGATTTTTAAAATTATTATCCAATTTTACCTTTTCATAGAATAGGTACCCATGAAATCCAAATTTTAATTCAGTCCTTTCCAAATTTATTGTTCTTTTATTTTCTAATCTTATCCAATCTGATAGCCAATCTAAAGCACATGCATAGTAATACCATTTTAAATTCGGTACTGCTAAACTTCCTTTCTCTATTGAATCCTGAAAAACTTTCATTTTTACTCAAGGTTTTTTGTTGTTCCAGATAAAACTGGATATATCTTTTTCCCATTTTTTAAATGGTTCGTCATTAACAAATATGGGGAGATTTTGGGGAAAGGAAGATAATTTTTGGTAAAACTGACATCTTTATTGTGGCTGTTTTTCCCATCCATGATATATTTAAATTTTGCCATCTTTTTAAATCTTTTAAAATCTCCTCCAAACCTCTTCCCATGAGCACAAAAACAGGGGCGTTTTCAAGGACAGTTTGTTTTCCCAATTCTGGAAGCCTTATTAATTCTTCTGTAAAGCTTAGTGATAAGAGAATGTATCCTGAAAAGGATAGCTGGCAGCATTTCCCTGCTTCCAATTTCTCCTTCTTCCATGAATTTAGTAACAGGCCCATAGTTATTAGATATGTAATATCTTGGTTTGTTAGTCAAATATATTCAACCCATCCACGGATAAAATAAAAACCAGATAAACCATATGAAATATGATAAATAATGAACTTAATAAAAAGACAGAAAGAAGAAAAGGAAATCTGATAACTTCTAAATAATAAATGAAGTAGCTATAAC
>NC_056524.1:270774226-270803722 GCF_019175285.1 Sceloporus undulatus
ATAATAATAATAATAATAATAATAATAATAATAATAATAATAATAATAATAATATATTTATACCCCGCTCTTCAGCCAAAAGGCTATCAGAGCGGCTTACAGTTTGGTATGTGGCAGTATCAGGCTGCAAAAGAAAACCTCATTTGGCGTTTCCTCTCCCTGAATGGTTTCCATCTCAGGTGATCATTATAAGAAGTACTGTACAGTACTATGCTACTTTAGGAATTAGTCCCCAAGTCTGCTTCTCTTTCTTCTTTCTACTTCAACCCCTTTTCCTTTTGTGCTGTGTTTTTTAGACTAGCTTGCAGCCAGGGCCTGTTTTGTTTTTACGGATTTTAAGCAAGGTAACTTGGGAGACTTTTGACTGGAGTGATATAAAACATGTTTTAAATTCTAAGCCTGAGGGCAGGGAACCGTCTAATTAAAAATAATAATAATTGTAAGCTGCTCTGAGAGCCTTTAGGGCTGAAGGGTGGGGTATAAATACCATAAATAAAATAAAATAAAAAACATTTTGTGATGAAAACATGTCTCTTGTTCACATGACGTTTCCATACAACAATTTTTTCCCTACTGAGACTATAGCTTGAAACTAGATCCAGATCATCTCAGCCAATCAGAAAGGAAGATCCTCTCTCACAATTCTGCAAACAGAGATTAAAGTCAAACCAGTCTTTTTGGCAACTAGGTCGGAATTTTCACTTAGTTACCCTTTATCAGATATAGCTCAGTGCCACAATATATCCAAGCAGGGAACAAACTTAATTCTACTTTTTGAAACCAGCGTCAGTAAAACATACACTATTGTTTAAATATTTTTATTTGTTTAAACAGTTTTGTATTTTTTTTTTAAATGAGCTTTTCAAAATTTTGAAAATGCTCATGGTGCCAGCAATGTAAACCTCTGCCATTTTTTCCTTTTTTGCCTTATGAAGTTCAAGAGATATTGACAACATGGGCAGGTTACAGCTTTAATCCCAGCTGCCTATAAGCAGATCTATGGAGCAGAAGCAGGAGGGAGAAGAAAAGGAGGAGAGAAGTCACATTTGTGTGTAGACTGCCAGTTGCTAACCACAGGGATACAACCTTCAAAGCAATCTCCCAAGCAGGGGGGAATATCACACCACTCATTTTGATCAGGAAGAGGAATAAGACAACACATGCTGGGTGCCAATTTCATCTTACCTGCATAGAATTTCCTGATGTACTGCTTGTTCTCAAGCAGAGGCTTCAGCTGAGCTGACAGGCAATGGAACTGCAGACTGTGCTGGAGCCACAGCTCTGCAATGGCTCGGTCGCTGTCAGTGTTTCGCTGTCCATTCTCATGCAGACTGATGAACTGGAAAACAGATAGGACTTTCAAGAAAATGCAGACCAAGGCCAGGAGGTAATGAGACAGCAGTCTATCAGTTCATCATTGATTAAATGTCCTTCTCAGTCTGCAAAGCTCCCAGAAAGTATTAGCATAGTGGCTGTTTGAGGCGCCACCTGACACTTGAGAAGCAGTGTGGTCTGAGCTGTGGGCAAACAGGGGAAATAATTGCCTCCCGGGACTAGACTGAGAAGACCTGCTTTGTATTTCTCCAGGGAAGGAAGCAACTGCATTTGCCCTTGCCTGACCACATCTTCTGGACTGATAAATCTTGAAATGAGAATTTCTGCAGCACATAAAACACGTTTAACTGTTTGTCTCCAGAGGAGTCTGCATGCACTCCAATATGAAACCTGTCCAAATCATCCCCTTCTCCCATTTTGATATCCTCTTCCCACCTTTGATTTTATGTCATGAATGCTCACAAAGGGTGTCAGTTGGATTCTGGCACTGTGCCACAAGCTAGTAATTACTTCAGGATGGAAACGTGAGAGGAACAGCCAAAAACATCAACAATAGAACAGGTAATACTTCCACTCCCATCACCGGGACCAGATCACCACTGCTAAAAAACTATTTGAGCAATGCAAAGGCTTGACCACTGCAAAAGATCATTCACACTTAACCCTTGCTTTCACTTTTACCCAGCCTGATAAGCCCTTCCAAAGTATCAACAGGAGCTGGAACAAAATCCAATTTAACTAGCTCTTTCCCTTAGTGTTTTGCAAATGTCTGAGGCCACATGCTTCTCTTCTGAGTAGCTTGCAAGCCCAGCTCTATGTGCCACCTGTGAGTTTGCTGCCTGCCTCTCCCACTCCCCTTCAGCACCGCCTTATTTATTTATGGGATTTATATCCTGCATTTCTTCCAAAATGGGATTCAAAACAGCTTACAATAATTTAAAGAACTAAAGCTAAAACATTAATTGTAAAAAAAATTTAAATAGTTAAATAATACTAATATTAAAACATACGTTAGAAACCAGAAAACAGCATAGTTTCTCTGAGCTACATATCATTTCCTTTTAGACTACCTCTCTGCAATTTGCTTTTTAGACCCTCTGCAAAGGTCAAAACAACAAAGAAGCAGGCAACCTCCACTCACCTTGTTTATAATGATAAGCCTTCTTCTTTGCTCTTCATCACAGTTCTTCCTTCCCACTCATTCACCCACCCCACAAAATGCAGGCTTTTCCCTCCCCACTTCCCCCAAATAGCTCACCTTCTCCACATGGTGGGCAGTCTGTGGGCTCAGCCATCGGATGTCCTTCACAAACTGCCAGTAATCCCTCTGCCGACAACACACCTGCCCAAGGAAGACACACCGTTAAGATTCTCTTGGCAGCATCGGCTTGGTTAGTGCTCAGAGTCCAGACTGAGAGGACAGTGCAACCTTCACTGCATTGGGGGGGGGGGGGGAGTACACACAAGCCGTCAATAGGAGAACAGCCTAGAAAGGGGAAGGAAATTAACTCCTTTATAGCTGCTGGCTTTGAACTACCAACCAAAGCTTATCCGGTGACCCAAAGTACTACTTCTGCAACAATCTGTTATATTGAACATGCACCTGCAAAAAATAACAATAATTAAAAAAAAATAAACACTCCACACACAGCTTTCCTTTTGCCAGTAGAACATCTGGCAGAAGCAAAGCCAAAAATTTAGGTATGGCACCACATCTCTTTATTCTGAATGCACTGCACTCAAAGTGAGCCAGGTAAATCTTTATAAATCAAAATTGATCTATTTTACCTTTTATCTTAAAGCAGGAAGATAAGCATGATAACCTATGTACAAAATAGTGTTCATTTATTTATGGGGTTTATACCTCCGCCTTTTTCCCAAAAAGGGATTCAAGGAGGCTGCAGTTGCACAGTCTCAGTTACACATGTGGAAAGTAAAGTGAGTAAGATTAAAAAAAACAAAACACAAGTCTAGCACCACATTTAAGGCCAACTTATTTTAGCATGTGCTTCCTTGGGTTGAAGTTCATTGATTTTAACTGGCAAAACCCCTGCTAAAATAAATATATTGTTTACTCTGAAATAGATTAATTTGGCTTGTGCCAAGACCTTTTGCATGCCCCAATACCTTTTGAAGTCAGGTTAGATGTCCTTATAAGAGGCCTTTCTCTGTAGCAGCACAATGACTGTAGAAATCCCTGGTTGAGGAAATTAGGCTGGCGCCATCTCTTTTAAGCTTCTCTGAAAATCTCAAATTTCTGGCAGGCTCAAATGAGAGGTAGTGATCTTTCAGGTCTATTGGAAGGGCCATCCTCTATCCCAGGGGTAGGCAACCTTTTTGAGCTGGGGGCGGGGGGGCGGTGCTTCCACCCTCCGGGGCGGAGCTGCACATGTGGGTGGAGCTTCCACCCTCTGGGGCGGAGCCGCATGCCAGGGCAGAGCTTCTACTATCTGGGGGAGGAGCCACATGTCAGGGGCGGAGTTTCCACCCTCCGGGGGCGGAGCCACATAATAATACAGTGGTACCTCGGGATACGAAATACCCAGGTTACGAAATTTTCGGGATACGAAAAAATCCCATAGGGAATTATTGTTTCGGGTTACGAATGTTTTTTCGGGTTACGAAAAAACTTTTGGTGCTTTTTTCGGCTTTTTCGCACGGAATCGCGGCTTTTCCCCATTAGCGCCTATGGCAATTCGGCTTACGAAGGCTTTTCGGGTTACGAAAGCGGCCGCGTTACGAATTAATTTCGTAACCCGAGGCACCACTGTAATAATATTTGCAAGAAGCTACTAGGGCCAGCAATGCCATAACACAGGAAAAATGCATGCACACTGTCTCAACCCAGAAAAGAGCAAACAAGTCCATGTGGGGGGATTTTGCAAAGAGAATACCAAAGGATAACAACAACAATAATAATAGCAATATTTGAAAGAATGGAAGCGACTAGGCAAGGCCAGAAAACGGCAAAAAACGCATGCCACTGTCTCAAACCACTTTCTTTCTCTCCCTCCCTCCTCCCTCTCACCCCACCCCCTCTCTCTTCTCCCCCCCTCCCTCCCTCCCTCCCCTCCTCTCTCTCCTCCCCTCCTCCCTCTCTTTCCTCTCCCTCCCACCCTTTCTCTCTCTTTCTCTCTTCCCCTCCCTCCCTCTCTTTCCTCTCCCTCCCACCCTTCTCTCTCTCTCTCCTCCCCTCCCTCCCTCTCTTCCTCTCCCTCCCACCCTTTCTCTCTCTCTCCTCCCCTCCCTCCCTCTCTTTCTCTCCCTCCCACACCTTCTCCTCTCTCCTCTCCTCCCTCCCTCCCTCCCTCTTTCCTCTCCCTCCCACCCTTTCTCTCTCTCCTTCCTCCCCTCCCTTGCTCCATCTCTCTCTCTCTCTGCCTCCTCCTCCTTCCCCCCCGCCCCTCCATTTATAGGAGGAAGGAAGGAGCCAGGAGGGAGGTGGGCGGCGCCCATTTGAAGGCCCGGCGCGGCTCCTGGAGCCCCGTTTCAGGGCTCTGGAGGCCGCATCGGGCCTCCTAATGGGCGCCGCCATTTTGCCCTTCAAAACGGCGGCGAAGTCTCGCGCAACCTTTATGGTCGTGCGAGACTTCGCTGCCATTTTGAAGGGCAAAGTGGCGGCCGGAGCGGCCAAAATCAGCGTCAATTTCAGTGGCAGGAGGGACCGGGGGCCGGCAGAAAGGCGCCCACGGGCCGCATCCGGCCCACGGGCCGGAGGTTGCCGACCCCTGCTCTATCCCATCAGTAAAGTAAATACATTGTGGAGGGTCTTGGGAGAAGCCTACCTCAGTGGTGGCACTCTAGTTGTAGAATACTTTCCTTATAGATACCCACTTGGCACCAACCTGGTATCATTTTGGCACCAAGTCGGAACATGGCCTTCAATTTTTTTTTTATTATTATTATTATTAATATTTAATTCTTTGGGCCTAACCGATTTTATCCTTTTTGTGCATGTGCTATGGTTAGCACTATTTTAAATTGTTTTAAGTGGTTTCAAATCATCTGGTTTAAATGATTTAATATATTTTCAATATTTTAAATGTTATTGTCATAATTTATTGTTTTAAATTGATCCTATTGATTAACTTTATTGTAAGCTTCAGATATTTAGCCATAGGGAGGGATGAAATATATTAATTAATCAATATATGAGTAGCGTAAAGCTATCCCAGTACAACACCTCACTATTTAGCCTGCTGTACCGGTGCTTAGCTATACTGTAGTTTCAGAATTGACTTCAAGCGTTGTCTCATCTATAGTAGACTGAAATACCTTCCAGAGGATGGATCACTAATCAAGCTACTTCTGCTCAGGAAAGATAATTAGCAAAATAGATGGAGATGAAAAGAGGTACTCCTAGCTATTGAGGCTTCCTGGGCCCAGCCCATAGCGTCACTTCAAGGAGATACCATGGTAAGCTATGTACACGGTGTTGGTTATCACCTTTAAAGCCCTACATGGATTGGACCCAATTTATTTAAGGGATTGCCTGCTTCCATATAATCCGCTCCATACACTCAGGTCCTCTGGGAGGAATTTATTACAGACC
Source organism: Sceloporus undulatus (assembly GCF_019175285.1). Taxonomy (NCBI): domain Eukaryota; kingdom Metazoa; phylum Chordata; class Lepidosauria; order Squamata; family Phrynosomatidae; genus Sceloporus; species Sceloporus undulatus. The sequence continues at coordinate 270,780,114 of NC_056524.1, forward strand.
TTGAAGACCAGACTGACAGCGACCTCCCAGAGGACATTTTCTGCAACCGCTCCCAAGTTATGGAGTGGCCTGCCAAATGAGATCCACTGAATCACTAATTTAGACAGTTTTAAGAAAGCTGTTAAGACGGATCTCTTCCGGCAGGCCTTCCTGGAATAAAATACTCGGCCACACAAGACTCCGCCACACATGTGATGATTCAGTCCATAGTTATCGGTTATTGGTTATCATTCTGGTTTTAATTGTTGAATTTTTCCTTTTTTAAGGGGGGGGGAGACAGTATGTATATATTGGGATATTTTAATCTTTGTACGATGTTATGATTATTTTGACAAAAAGCGGGATAGAAATAAAAGTTTTATTTATTTTTATTATAAAAGTCACAGAGAGGTCAAGCGCAATCAAAAGGTTTGTTCTCTCCCTTGACAATGGTCATCAAGGAGACTGAAGAAGATGGACTGAAATGGATTTAAACTAGGGCAGTGCTACTGAAAGTGCAGTCCATGGCATGAGCCTAGTGGCTGTCAGTCGCAGAGAGTTTCCAAGAAAGAAAGAAGTAATTGTAGATAATGGACACAAACATAGTACTGGTCCCTGGGATGCTGGAGAGAAATAATCTGCCAACCCTATATCAGATATTTTAAGAAGCACTGGGTTAAGGGATGGGTAACTTTTGGCCCTTCAGCTTTTGTTGGCCTCTAATTCCCATCAGCTCCAGCAGATGTATCCAATGATCTCAGATGATGAGAATTAGCATCCAGCAACATCTACAGGCCAATTCATTGCTTGAAAGGGATACAAGTAACAAAATGTCAGTTGTTTCAGCACCCCTGATGGGGCAGACATCATCGGTGCCTGTGCCATGGAGTAATTACTTGTAAGAAGCACAGGGGCAACATAGCAACAATTAAGGTTGGCACCACAAACACTTTTCATGAGTTCACAAGAAATGAGAAGAAGTAACTTCACTGTATATGCATGGTGGCAGATAATATAGGGGGAGGGGGGAAGCAACCCGACCATGGACTCTGGAGCTCTGTTTACAGAACATGCAAATCTAACCCTCAGATCTGAAGCTAACAGGAACCAGGGCATAAAAAAATCCCCCTCAGCCCAATACTGAAGGTGCCTACTAGGCATAGTGTCAATCATATTTCCAGAATTCACGCTTTACTAAGATGGTTTCGGTTTTTTCTTTTGTTTATAAAATCAGAGATTTTTTAAAGCATTTAAATCCTACTTTAAGCACAGAAAGTCCTCTTTTCTCCTTCTGATTCATCACATTTTATCAAGAGGTACACCATACACAATTTCAAGATAAGGATCACCTTCACAAAATGCAAAGGGCGTAGGTGTAAACGTGTGTCACAGAGAGAAAGGGAGAAACTGATTTACTGATTTTATTATCTGGAGAAAATCCAAAGATCACTCATAACATGGATTATAGCTTTTCTGCTCTTATGATACCTCTTGTGGTTGTATCTTTGGAGGCAGGGGAAAGCCCTGCAGAACAGATATTACCAACTCTTATCTCAAAAGTACAATATTCCAGCCACAAAATGATCAAGGCAAGTTAATGATTGATTCTTGCTGCTACTGCTATTCATGTAGTAACTGCAGTTCAACAAAGGCAGTGGCAACAGAACATGGGCTAAAGTTCCACCACTTCAATAAAAACCAAAGTGAGGAAGAGGAAGCAAAATGTCTATATAAGAGTGAAGGGAAAACATCATTAGTTCAGGAAGAGAAACTGACTGGCAGTAGATTCAGGACAACCCCACAAAAAAACTCTCATGTACTGATAGCTCATTTGAAAAAGCATTACAGATTATCAGCTGTGCATGAATATGACTCCCTCCCCCTTTTTGTGAGAACTCAAGGATTGTCAGATACCCTCCCACCTTTTATAATTTCTAGCAGATCCCAAGAATTCAAACTGTACTCTCCCATCTATGTAGAAGGCATCAAGAGAGAAATCAAGTAAGATCTGTGTCCTGACTCGATTTCTTCACAGACATCAAAGTGGCATGCATGGGATTTGCAGGTAGTCACCCATCCAGGTACTTGCAAGATACAAACCTGCTCAGCTTCCACAAGGTTACTGCATGCCCTCAAGGCCTTGCCCTTTAGACTGGTCACTAGCAAAATCTCCTGGCTAGTGTTCTATGACAATGAAATTGGTTACCTACGAAGGGTCATAACCTCTGGAGGTCTCTTGAGGATAAGCTGGCCAGATATCTGGCTTAGTGTGCAGCCCTCTGTGATGAAGGAGTAACAGCACCATTGTTTCTCTTAAGATCACTTCCAAACCACTGTATCCAGAAGTTTCTATCATTAGACAGGGGAATGGGAGAATGTCCTCTCCAACCAAGATAGGTCTTGAGAAGACAGACAGGAGATCAGGCTGGTAAGCTTGAAATTTGGATGGAAAAAGGTTAAAACCAAGTAAACAATGAACAAGGAAAATAGAAGGGTAAAAACAAATAATACAGGGGCCATTAAGGAAGCAAGACCATCTCATATAGGAAGGGCTGCAAGTTTTTGATAGACAGGAAGCACTCTAAGGTGGAGAGAGAAAAGTACCGTACTTGCTTAAGGCCACTAAATATCTGGGATATGAAAGAAAGAAAGAAACCTGGATGAGTCTTTTAGCTTGCACTGTACATTTGCTCTTTTAAAAATAGAAACAGTAGTTGGTCCTTGATTCATTCTTTAACTCACCTATTTCATGTCCCTTGTTCAGTGGTCATAATCTGTTCAATAATATTTGTGTCTATTTTATTTCAAGACATAGTACATTGGGAAGGAGTGGGAAGTTATATCAGGAGTGAGCAAAGAGCAGCCAAGGGGAGGGATCACAGGTGTCTCCAAGGTTGTTTTTGCAGCTCTCAATTTCCCATCTAACTTCCCTGGACAATTTTTTCTGGACAAAGTGGGGGGGGGGGGGGACTGAATTGCCTCTCTCAGAAGCCTACAGGATTGGTCACTCACCTTCTAAATAAATCATGTGGCCATTTAGCATCAATAAATACTTGTTTCTCAAAACCTGAATTGACTCCTGGACACTTTCATTTTGTTTTTTCCCCATCTGTGGGGCATTTCTGGTGGTTTGCATGGCAGCTGCAGTGTCCCAGGGACAGAAAATTGGCAGCTGGGGCTAACAGGTTGCCTATCCTTGGACTAGACCATTTCAAGTGTCCCTTTCTCATACGTTACTTTGTGACAATTCCAAGTAAAGTGATGAAGACACAACTACCAGTGGCAAAAGCACAGCCATAAATTCTTGATAGCCCAACACGGGGAAGCCTACCTTATCTGGGATGAGACCATGATATAGGATGCTATGCATGTCCCTGCAGAGCCTCTCCAAGCCGCCATATTTTGACCAGACATTGGGATTATTGATTGACACCAAACCTTCCACTGTAGTCTTCAAGTTGCCCAGCAGCTTCCAGTGCTCTTTCCTGCAAACATACCAGCAACAAACCATTGTCAGTTCTGCAAATGAAGGCATTGTTTCCAGACACCAGAAAGACCATAACCTCCTCTTGGGAAACAATGCAATAGCAGCACAGATCCAACTACACATTCAACAGAGATCTGAATGCTGTGCAACACAACTATTTCTACTACACTAGACAATGCTGTAGCTCCACTGCTTGGCTTCAGAGGTCCTACTCCAGACCCTGACACACCTCCCCCCCCCCCGCCCGACATTTAGTCTCTAGGGGCCTGGGTTTCTAAACAAACAATGAGTCCTCAATTGTCTTCACAGTATGAAAAGAAATCTTGTATAACTGAACAAAAGAAATTGAAGCATTAGCTTTTGTATACTTAGGGCCAAAAATGAAGCTGCTTCGAGTCACTTTGGAGGTATGCTGTTTAAATGCTGCAGGCGTCCTAAGAGGCCACAACCCACGCCATAGCCAAAGTCCATTCCTAAAGACTGGAGCGCAGCTTTGGCACAGCTTCTGGCTTCTTAAGATGCATGTGTCATTTAAACAGCATACCTCCAAAGTGATCCAAAGCAGCTTTATTTTGGCCTGTCTGTTCCAACTCTATGAGGTCAGGCCCCACCTAGAATATTGTGTCCAGTTCTGGGCGCCACAATTCAGAAAGGACATTGAGAAACTGGAGTGTGTCCAAAGGAGGGCGACAAAAATGGTGAAGGGGCTGGAAACCATGCCCTATGAGGAACGACTTAGGGAGCTGGGGATGTTTAGCCTGGAGAAAAGAAGGTTAAGAGGTGATATGATCGCTCTGTTTAAATATTTGAAGGGATGTCATATTGAAGAGGGAGCAAGCTTGTTTTCTGCTGCTCCAGAGAACAGGACCCGGAACAATGGATACAAGCTGCAGGAAAAGAGATTCCACCTGAACATTAGGAAGAACTTCCTGACAGTAAGGGCGGTTCGACACTGGAATGCACTCCCTTGGAGGGTGATAGAGTCTCCTTCCTTGGAGGTCTTTAAACAGAGGCTGGATGGCCATCTGTCAGGGATGCTTTGATTTGGATTTCCTGCATGGCAGGGGGTTGGACTGGATGGCCCTAGTGGTCTCTTCCAACTCTATGAGGTCAGGCCCTTAGCCTACTTCCTAAGATGAAAGTTTACAAGTTCACAATGTACAGGTTCATTATCATTCTGCCTAAAAGAAGGAATTGTAGGCTTTCCAACATTCAGAGGAATCTTTGGGTAAGTGTGTCTGCCCACGCTTGTAGGTACCTCCCCTGCCTCTTACACATAAAAATAATGGATCTAGGAACACTCAAAAGCATGGTTCTTTGTGTGAGTGTCTGCTCACAATTCTAATCTCATATCAATTCTTTCTGTGAATGTGTCTGTCCACATCCCTGCCTCTTTCACTCAGAAATATATGAATCCAAAGAAATCCGCCAGTTCAGAGTAATAAAAAGGAGGTTCTTCTGCTCACAATACATAATTAACTTATAAAGTGTTCTTTCCCAGGATGAGGCCATGGCCTCTGGAGTAAAAGAGAGTGGAGACAGATTCATGAAGGTCTCATTAAGAGCCATCAGCCATGGCAACTGAATTGAACTTTCAGATTCAGAAGTCTCTGGCTCCAAATACCAGCTGCTTAGAAATAATTTATGCGGGAGAGAAGCTACCTTAAAGACCGTTTATATAATATACTTCTTAGATGCCTTTCAAGAGTACAGCCTTCTCTAGGCGACTTGCAATATATAATGTCAACTATCCGTTGCAGTAAAACAAATCCAAAAATTAACTAACCAAAAAAGGGAGAAGCATACTCAATAAGTATCTACAAGTCACAGAAAACAAAGCTATAAAAGCCCTTTTAGAAGCAACAAAAGCCATTTATGTCTCAGGAGCCTGGTCCACATTATTATTATTATTATTATTATTATTATTATTATTATCATCATTTTTTATTTATTTATATAGCGCTGTAGATTTGCACAGCACTGTACATAAAGCAAAAAATAAATAACAGATGGGGCCATGACTATGAAGGCTTATTTCTAATACATTCTAAACATATTGATCTGGCTGGTGAACCAATGAAGTTGGCTTCCAAAGGTGATAATAAAATCTAGGTAGAATTTACTAGATCCTAAATTGAAGATCAGTCAAAAGAAAAAAGGCTGCAATCCAGACAGCTTCTGCAATAACAAAGTACAGTACATGGCACTTTACAAACATAAGCAAAAATAGATGGGTCCTTGCTCCAAGAAGCTTACAATTGATATTCTGATAGCTCAACAGAGGGAGGCAGAGGGACTCATGTTATAGTGAATTAATGAGCATTGCTCTGAGTTCAGGATTTTTAAATGTATTTTAGAATGAAACAACATATTACACATCTTTAGAATTCATTTCAACTGGGACAAGGCGTTAAGCCAAGGGATTTAAAGGATGAAATATAGTAGTGTCATGTAAAATGTTCTTGGAAGGGGTTCCAGACATAAAGGAGTAGCGGGAAAGGATGGATCAAAGATTAAGGCTGGGGAACTGAGAATGCTGGAGCTCAAGATCAAGGACTCCATAAGCCAGAAAGAATTGAACTGAGGGCTGGCAGGCACTGAGTTAGGCCTATATTTAGAAACTTCCTCCTGTTTTTTAGTGCATTGCAAGAATGTGCTTTGCATCTTAACAACAAAACTGGACACTCACTGGCTTGAAGACTCAGAGGGCCACCCTAGGACAGAAGCTGCTTTGTTTACCGCTTTTAAAAAAGGGCTCAGTTCACTGAAAGTCTGTGTTAAAGACCAGCCACAGGAGAAAATCTGCTGCTCTTCCTGGAGAGCTATTCTTAAAATGCATTCTGCAAAATCATATTGCAGGGAAAGAATGCCTGCATGCTATCTGAGTGCTTTCTCCATGTCATTCAGGAATGGTGGCATTACTTACCAATTAGGCATGTGTGCATACACACACACACACACACACACACACACATACATACACACACCCACACACACCCACACCCATACACACCCCTCAATGTTTTTAGAATGCCAAAGAATGAATGCCAAAGAATGCTACTGTCAGTGGACTGACATGGAAAAAGCACACTGGTAATTTGCCAGTTTCAGAAGGGAGTAGCAATTACTTTTGAGCAAACATAAATTGCAAATGTGGCACTCTTAGGGCTTCCTGAGCAGCATTTGTTTATACTCCTGCTTTCAAATTCAGACATACCAAAGAGGGAAGGAAGCACCATGTAAATGTGAGGGCTTTATGTAGTTCATGACAGCAACACTCTGCTGGCCAGGAATATGTCCATTACCTTTTGAGGTCTAATGAATTCTGCTCATTCTCTTTTCCACTGTTGTTGTTGTGTGCCTGCAAGTCCTTTCTAACATATGGCGACTCTTTGGCGATGCTATCGTGGAGTTTTCTTGGCAAGATTTCTTCAAAGAAGACATATCATTGTGATCCTCTAAAACTCCAAATCCTTTCACAAAACACATGTGCCCGGTAGCCCTTGGTGTAACCCTTGCAGCCTCAAACTCAAGCAATATGGATACCGAAGGGAGGCAACCAAATTTTATAATCTTTATACTCGATCTTATTTAATTGGCGGGATAGAAAGATTTATTATTATTATTATTATTATTATTACTACTACGTTTGCCTTTGCAGGCCCTCTCACCATTTATCTGATGATGGTTTATTTATATAGCACCAGCAGTATACATGGCACTTTATATAAGCAGTTTACAATTTTTGACAGTTGCCTGCCCTGTGGCTTGCAGTCTAAAAATATAGGACACACAAGGAAAAGGGGATGGCAGCCAGGGAGGGGATTGAGTTCAAGACATGCTGGCTATTGTCTTTGAGGCCACAGCAGTGACAGCTGGGATGGATGGAGGGCCCTTCATCAACTGCTGGGCCTAGGCACGATAGATCAGGGACAGGAATCATCTGGTCCTGTAGAGATTTTTGGACTGCAAGTCCTAGCCAGCAAAGCCAGCAGCCCTAGTCAGTAAAGCCAATATCAAGGAATGCTGGGGACTACAGTCCTTCTGCCTTCTCTCATGTAAGAAATTACTCTATTCCAATTAGTGGTGGAAATGTATTTTTCAAAGAATGGTTAGCCCTTGAACAAGCAAGTAACAACCAAGGGAAATAGTGAAGAATAAAGGGCACAATGGCAAGAGGAAAGGGAGGGTGGTAAATCATCATCACCCTTCAGCAAATGATTACAAGCCTGGCTTCAAGAATAATAACAGATGCCAACCAAACACATCATTGCAAATGAGTCACTGTTCTAAACTGGAATCGTCATCATTTCTTCTTGTTAAAGGTAAAATTGCATTTGAAAAATCATTTACATTCCACATCCCACGTTCCAACTAAACAGTGTACAGTACATTACAATGGTCTAAAATGGAAATAACTTAAGGTACAGTTGGCCCGCCTTATCCACGGATGCTTTTATCCACGAATTCAAGCATCCACAGTTTGAAAATATTTTTAAAAGTATCAATTCCAAATAGCAAACCTTGATTTTGCCATTTTATATATGGGACATCATTTTGCTCTGCCATTATATTTACTGGGACTTGAGCATCCATGGATTTTGTCCTAGAACCAAACCCCAGCGGATAACAAGGGCCCACTGTATTTGTGTAAACTGTTGTAAGATTAGTCCTTTCTAGAGAAGATTGCAGAACCAACATGTAGTGGTTCAAATTTGGACTCTGGAAGACCAGGATCTGAATCCTTTCCTGGTCATGATAGATTTGCCTTAGGGTTACCATATGTTAGAAATGTCTTGAAGTCACTTAATAACGAAGTACAGTCAGCCCATTTGCAAAGCTGGACACAGCTGCTACCTCTTTATCCAGGAGCAAAGCTGGTTTAGGAAATTCCTGAGTTCTCTGCTACTCCAGAGAATAGGACCCAGTGCAATGAATGCAAGCTATAGGAAAAGAAACTCCACCTCAACATTAGGAGGAACTTTCTGACAGTGAGAACTCTTGAACAGTTGGACACACTCCCCTGAAAAGTGGTGGAGTCTCCTTTTTTGGAGGTCTTGAAACAGAGGCTGGGTGGCCATCTGTCGGGGGTCTTTTGATTCTGTGTTCCTGCATGGAAAAAATGGGATTAAACTGGCTAGCCCTTGTGGTCTCTTCCAATTCTGTGATTCTATATGACACCTAATAATTCTTTTTCCTTCCACATCCGATCTGATCTAGACCAACATGTGTACAATGGCTTCCTCCTCTGTATATTCCTAGCAATTGGTATACAGAGACATACTGGTAACAGCCATCAATAGGCTTATCTTCCATGAATTTGCTCATTGTCTTTTACAGTTATCCCTGCTGCTAGTCATTTCTACATTTTGTTGAAGTGAACTCCATAGTTTAATTGTGTAAAATTCTTCCTTTTACCCACCATGAATCGCCAACATGTACCTTCGAGGATCAAAAAGAGTTCCCAGTAAATTTACGTTATAGAAGCTTGAAGAACTGGCTTAACTGAACAATGTGACACCACAACTATGTAAGAAGCTGTTTAACATTGGTTTGAACTATTAATTGGTCACCTTGCCCAACACAGGTGCAAAACACACTGCAGAATCCAGTTTGAGACCACTTTAACTGCCCTGGCGCAGTGCTAGGGAATCCTGCTAATTGTAATTTATTCTGGCACCAGAGCTCTCTGACAGAGAAGGATACATATCTGACAAAACTACTGTTCCCAGAATTCCCTAGCATTGACCCAGGGCAGTTAAAGTGGTCTCAAACTGGATTATTTCTGCAGTGTGTTCTGGATCACAGCCTACTCTAGTTCTCCAAAGTCTCAAAGTCTGTTACCTAATAGCCTTTCAAGAAGTACAGGAGACTGCATTTGTGTTCTTCTATCTGCAAAATGTGACCTACAACCATTTCCCAAAATGGATATAGTCCATATTACAATAATAATTGTAAGCCGCTCTGAGAGCATTTAGGTATGAAGGATGGGGTATAAATACCATAAATAAATAATAAATAAATATGCAAGGCACCCAAGTAGCTCATTGATTACTCCTATTGACTGTGACTTTTGTCTGTCAGAGACAGAGGTTTTCTTGACTTCAGCTGTAAGAAACTACCAAAATCAAACCCAGGATCATGAACTCATTAATCCCATTCCACAGCTCCTTCTACTTACGTAAAAACTGCTGATGCCCACAATTAATCCAAAGGACAGAAAATAATGTATTTAAATAAATATGACACTCTATACACTCAGCCTGAGTGCCATGTTAAGCACATGCCAGAAGCTCTCTGCCTCTCATCTGAAGAAACATGATGAACTCAGCTGCAGTGACTCAGAACACAGCCAGGAAGTGTTGCTACCAAGTCAAGCTGTCTGAAAAACAACTCTCTTTTTTAAAAAATCAACAATTTTTTCAAATGTACTCAGCCTAAGGTAGAAGAGCCAATTTTTCAATAGCTGAGCTTTTTAGCATTAACACAAAACAGGACATTCCATCAAATGTCTTTTCTTCCTGCAGCACAATGACATAACAAGCGCTTCTGAACTCTTCTGAACAACTTTATGAAAGTACAGCATAACTGTGTAAGAGGCACACCGTCCTGTGACTGAATCTCTGATCTAAGAAATATAGCAGTACAGAACATAGGTAAAAGACAACACAACCAATCAGGACCAATGTTACATATTTTTGCTACCCAAATAACTGCATTTCACAATCATCCATGCTGTATGTGCCATATTTGTTAAGAAGGTTGCAGAATGGCTGCTGTACATAAATGAAAATTGTGACATGCTAGGAATAACTCACAGGCCCAGCCGTTGAAATAGGTGAAGGGAGCCCATATGCTCACATGCTTTCCCTTCAGTGCAAGCATATCTTAGGCAGTGATAGCAAACTGTAGTTTCAAAGCTACCAGGTAAGCAGGAAAGTCAGCAGGCATGAATTATCCTGACTTGTTCTTCCTCAGACCTCTATATATACCATACTCTGATATGCAGAGAATGTATATGTCAGTGATTCCCAAACTCTGGCCCTTCTAGACTTTGGTTCCTAGAATCCCAGACCATTGGCCAAGATGACTGAGACTTCAGGGAATAAAAGCCCCAAAACACCCAGAGGACCAGAGTTTGGGATCATTGGTGTGGGCTATAAAGCAAGATGACACATGCTGACACAGAGCTCCTGGATCATACTAACAGCACTGTTGACATTTCTTCATACCTGTCGGTGATTTTCAAATGTATACTGGGGCAGATAACTGAGGCATAGTGGAGAGCCAGAGTCAGTGTGGTTTAATAGTTTTAAAGTGTTGGACTAGGGCTGGTAAACCCACTGGCTGACCTTGGGCAAGTCATACTCTCTCAGCCTCAGAGGATGGTAATAGTAAACCCCCTCTGAGGAATCTTGCCAAGAAAATCCTATGAGAGGTTCGCCTTAGGGCGTCATAAGTCAGAAACGACTTGAAGGCACAAAGCAACAAACACACAACAACTGCAAGAAGAGAAAGCAAGCAGCAAATTTGTGATTCTGTCCATAATCGAAGACGACACAATGTAGATCAGATGACTAAGCATGGATACTTTAGCAAGACATTTGACAACTGGGACAATACTGTCCCCAAAACACACACACACACACACACACACACACACACACACACTCTCAGTGCCCCTTGGGTGCTGCATCATCTAAACGCAGCACCAGAGGCGCACCACAACACCAAGCGCTGTGTGGTGCGGTGCATGGCATCACACTGCCATGAGGGCAGAGCTGGAGCATGTGTCGTATAGACGCCAAACCCTGACTCCAGCCCTTGGCCAGCCTTAATGGCTGGTCTGCACAGCCCCTCTGTGAAACTCTTAGCCTAGACAGAACAACTTCCTGCCTATTATTCCTGAAATGCGAAAGTGCCCAACATTAGCACTGTGCATCGGGGATTCTGGGGTTGCTCAGTGGAAAAGACATTAACAGAAGACTCTTGTCACAGAAGGAAGAAAGACAAGCTGAATGGTATTTTACTTCTAGGTAACTGCATACTGCACAGCAGCTTTAATGACTCCTGTGGGCCACCTCCCAGGCAGGAATTCTGAAAAGGCCATTCCAATGTTTGCTTCATAACTTGAAAAAGTGGGCTGAGAAGCTGTGACTTACACATAGCCAGCTTTGGAGACAAGGCATTGGTTTCCTAGACAACTAGCAGCAACTTGGCTTATGTTAGGCTTGTTTCTCACAAAAAGTTGGCTCTCCTGGGAAACAGAAACGTAAATCATTTGGGAAATAATCTAAAGCAATAGTGCTTGAATGGCAGCTCTTTTCCTTACTAAGTTGGCAAAAGATGTGCCCAAAAATTGAAGTGGCTGGCTGACTTAGGCCCGTTACAGACGGGCTAAAAAGTACGCGCAGAGCGCGTACTAGGATTAAGACGGGGCAGTGCTTCTGCACCGCCCTAACCCTAGTGCGTGCTGCACGCACACAAAATGGTGGCAGCCGTTCCACACGGCTGCCGCCATCGATACGTGACGACCGCGCTGCCTCCAAACGAGGCGGTGCGGTTGTGATGTATTGGGGTTGCGGCAGGGCGCCTAGGGCGCCCTTTCCGTGACCCCGCAAGGAGCTCCGTTTCGGAGCTCTTTCCTGGTGTGGTCCGCTGGGCGCAGCCTTCAGACGGCTGCGCCCAGCGGACCAAAGGAGAAAGGGGCCAAACGGCCCCTTTCTCCTTTTCCCCGCCGCCGCGGGGTGTCCTTGGGGCTTGAAGCCCCAAGGAAACCCCTTTCCAGGCTGCGAGGAAGGGGCCTTTTGCCGCTTCCCCGCAGCCCGGAAAGCGGCGGATCTGGGCTTCAGCGGCTGCCGCTCTGGCCACTGAGGCCCTGATCTGGCAGGGAAAGGTGCACCTACAGGCCGCCCCAAAGGGGCAGTCTGTAACGCACCTAGGAGAAAGTAGCCCTGTGCCAGCTTGGTCATGGCATTCTTAATAAAGCCTTACTGTCACCGATATGCTTTGTTCCCACATTGACTGAAGCTCAAGCGAGGCAAATGGAGGGTCTTCCCTCCCCCCCATAAAAGGACAAGAGAAGCCTCCTAGATTAGGCCAGACCTGCCTCTTACCCCTATTTAGACCATGAGCATGTTATGCTGCTTCCAGCACTCCTTCATTGCTGAACCTGTAGTTCCACCACCTGGTCTATGTCTTCTCCTGCTGTCCTGGAACTCTTTCTCCAAGAGGACTTAGAGGTCAGATCTCAGCCTGTTCTTTCACGACTAACACGTGCAAGGTCTTGAGCTGGCGCCTTGCTTTGAACCACCTATTAACTTCTGATTCAAGTAATGTCCCAGCTGCACCTCATGCAGAATAACTTCAAAAGTAAAACTCCTGCAACTTTTCAGAAGAGTGAAACCTAGGAGCCAGTAGAACACCTAGTGTATATACTCAACTATAAATCGACCTCGTGTATAGTTAAGGCAAGTTTCAGACTAAAAACTATGGCGGGGATACACACCGCCATATAGTACGTATGGATACGTACTAGGGTTAGGAAGGGGCGGTGCTTCCGCACCCCCCTAACCCTAGTACGTATTCTATACGTACAAGATGGTGGCGCCCCTTCTACATGGGCGCCGCCATTTTACGTCTGGACGCACAGCGTCCAGACGTGTCGCGGCGCCTATGAGTCGCGAGTCCGCGCCAGGCGCCTCGCGACGTCATAGAGGCGCCGCAAGAAGAAGCTCCGAAATGGAGCTTCTTTTTTGCTCGTGCGGGAGCCGTGCGGTTTGGCTGCTGCGGCTCCCGCACGGAGCCTGGCGGCGGCGGGGGAGCACCGCAAAGCGGCGGTTTTGTACCCCGCCTATGATTCTGATATGACGCGCAGATAGGCTGAGGGTAAAACTTGGGGCATGTAACAAAGAATTGAAAGGATGAAGGAAAGGAAAAACAATGTCAAAGAACTTATAAAATTCTAGGGATTGTAACTGTGCTCATACTAAAAAAAACTGGGGATGGAGAGACGGAGGGGAATCAGTACTTCCATGATAGGTTACACTCTTGCCTTTACAACAGGGAATGGTTTCATTTTTTTAAATAACAGTTCAAGTACAGTATATTACCTTGACCTGTGGATAAGTCCACTTGGGTTTTTGGGTCAGTTTTTCAACCAACATTTCTAGACATGAGTATGTACAGTAGTAAAAGAGCTTGGCAAAGTGAACTCTGAGAGCAGCATGTTCGCATTTGTCAACAAAGCCCATGGTAGAGATGATGGGTCACAGAACTTTGGGGGCCAAAGACTATCTACCCACCTTAGAAAAAAGACATTTGCCAGTCTTAGTTTGATTACAGTTGGATATATCCAGAACAATTTCTTGTGTGATAACAGCAGCGCGAAGTGACTTTGACATCACTTGAAATGAAACATGTCCCCACCCCCAAACAGTTGCCCACGCTGCTCTAGACCCAGTTTCCAGCTGCCAGCCTGGTAGACCGCTTATGCCAGGAGAAGCATCCCGAAGCTCTCCTGTTGTTTGTTATTGCCCCATATACACTTAAGAATGTAAACTATAAAAGCAAACAAGCAGACATTTGAGGCAAACAACAAATACAAATAAATCAAATACTGAAATCGCTAAACCAAAGATATACTCCAACTACACAGCTGCTCTGCATCAGACAGCACAGAGAGAGCCCAATGTCTCCTAGAGGACTGTGGGAAGTAAGAAATCTTTCTCAAGCTTGATGCTAATGGTTAGTCTGTGGGCTTTTTTCTTTAGGGTGGATCTTGCATCCCGGTATGAATCTTCAGAACCATGCACATCACAGCACAGGACCATCACCAGCAGTTCTAACCTGTGGATGGCACCTTTTGGGGTCAAATGACTTCTAGACCATCGTGGAAAACACATATTTATATATTATATTAATAATGTTAGGTGAGGGACACCACAAATGAAGAATGTATTAAAAGGTTGCGTGCATTGGAGTTGAGACCACTTCGAAAAGCAAAACCTATTTACAAGGGTACAACCCAATTATAGCATATACTCCACTTTAAGCGCAATGGAGCACTAGCATGTGTAGTGGACAAGGCACTACTGCAATGCTAAATACCTTTCCCTTGAGATGACATAATAATAAACATAAGCCATCACTCTTTGCTAGAAATGCACTATTCCTGAGCTGGATTCTTGAGCCCTAAGATCTCCATGATTTTAGAAGTGGGAAAGTCACTTGTGGCCCTTGCACCTGTCTTTGCCTTGTGTTTAAGATTAGCTAAGAAGGGGGTTTTCCTACTTGATTTACACGTGTTATCCGAAATTCTTGTTTAGTGACAGATTCTTTGTTTGTAAAACAAAGTCCTGGTACTCCAATTGACATAATACACTTTGATAAACAAAGTAGACAACCAAAGCCATCTCAGGAACAGCTAAAGTTAGATAATGGTCGACAGGAGGATGTGTTGATAAGATGCTAATTCCAAGTTGTAAAGGGTATAAAAGCTGGGACTCTGAGAACCTGGAGCAGTTGTCTCACTTTGGACCTTTCCAGGTGGAGTGTTTTCTGCAGGGAAAAAACTTTTCCCTCCCCTTTGGTGGAGGTGCTGCCTCCGATTTGGACCCTCTGCGGGGCCAAGACTCTCACCTTGTGACTCCTAAACTAATCCCAGGATTCCATAGGATGTGGCCATGGTGCAGTTAAAGTGGATTATAGCACTATAATTATTTAGTGTGAATGGTTCATGGTGATCAAAGAGATGCCCAAGGGAAACCCATCAAGAGGCCATGGAAGGGCACCTGCTATACAAGGAAAGACAGCCTCATATGGAAAACTAGTCATCACTGATAGCCCCATTCTCATTCATTTCTCAACTGTTTTAAACCTGGCCACACTTTGTGACCTCAGCCCTTCCCCACTCTATTTTCCCCTCTTAGCTCATTCCCTTTCCCCCCTATACCCTCCCCAACCCCATTACCTCACTCGTTCCCCAGTTATCCTCTCCTCCTCTTGCCCCTTTTGTTGTAGTTTTTACCGCCTTCGCATGATCTGACCCACTGGCGACCTGAGGGTGAGGACATCTCCAGGCCCCCCCCTCCGTCCTTACTGTTCTGCCCAGCACCTGCAAACTCATATTCATGTTCTCCTTAATAGAGTCCACCCATCTACCATGTGGCCTTCCGCTCTTTCTACTTCCCTCCACCTTTCCTAACATTATGATGTGTCCAAAGTATGACAGTCAAGTCTTGCCATCTTGGCTTCTTCCAGGCAGATTTTCTGCCTTGATCTGCTCAGGACTCATTTGTTTGTCCTTTTGGCTGGATCCTCAGCTCTTCTTCAGCACCACATCTGCAATTAAGGACGTTCCTATCTGCTTTCTTCACTGTCCAGCTGTCACCTCCATCCAGGGGTGGCTTGTATATCCTGAGTTGTGTGTTCTTGCATTTTAGGATCCTTTAGTTCTTTCATAGCCCCCCCCCCCCGCCCGATTCTTAATCTTTTCTGATTTCCTGGCTGTCCCTGTCCTGTCAATGTTTGATCCCAGGTTGGGAACTCTTTTACTCTTTCTATGTCCTCTTTGTCTAGTTCGAATGGTGTAAGTTCTCTGTGGTCATTATTTTGGTTTTCTTAATGTTCCCCAGGAAGCCTGCCTTGCACTTTCTTCCTTGATCTTCCTTAGCAGTTTGTTCCAGGTCTGGGAGGTTGTCTGCTAGTACTGTGGTGCCATCTGCCTATGTATCTTAGATGGCTGTGTATCCCTTCCTCCCGTTTCCACTCCTCCCCTCCTCCTCCTTCTGTGTCCCAGCCTGCTCTTCCTAAAAGGTATGTTCTGCATACAAGGTGAAGAGAGAGGGCCCAAGCAGGCAGCCTTGTTTGGCTCCTTTGCCAATGGGGAGCCCTTCGGAATGCTCCCTTATCTCTCTCTGTCAGTGGCCTCTTGTCCTGAGTAGAGATTCCTCCCCCAGACTCTCAGCTGTCTTGGCACTGCCATCTTCTCCCTCTCTCTCCCCAGGTACTCCACCCCATTCCCTCCTCTACATTCCCTTGGTCTCACCAGTCACTCCCTCTGCCCCTCTTTCTTCCTAGAGCCCCTTCATCACCCCATTACCCCTCCTCTCCCTCCCCTCCCCTCCCCACCACCTCAGCTCTCTCCTCCTCAAGTCACTCCCTCTGCCCCTTTCCCCCCATTATCTCTCCCATTACTTCAACCCTGTCCCCCGAGTGGCTCCCACCGTCCTCTTACCTCTGCTCTGTCCCTCAAGTCACAACCTCCACGCCCCTTCTCCCAGCACTCCCTCTTCCCATGACTGCCTCCCTTTCCCCCTCTAGATCCCTTCGCCTCGCCCCCAAGCAACCCCTCTCTTCCGGCAGCCCATTCCCTGGCCCCCTTCTCTTCCTGGGCCTCACCTGCTGCTGCTGCTGCTGCTTCCTCGGGCTCCCCGACCTCACATCCCGCCCTCCTTCCGGCTGGGATGGAAGGAAGGCGGCGTCAGAGCCCAGGGACCCCGCCTCCTCCGCGCCGCCCGCCCATCTTCGCCCTCGGGGCCAGAAAACTACCAAGAGAACCGCCTCCGGAGAACTACAACCCCCCACAAGGCCCTCCGCCCCGCCTCCACTTCCGGTGTGCGCCAAGAAACTACGGCTCCCGGCATGCACTGCTTCCGGCTTTTCCGCCCTAGGAACTAGTGTTGCCAATGTGGTGACTTTCACAATCACACGAAAAGGGACTTTTCAGAGCTTTTGGTGTGATTTTGGTGCCTGGCTCTATTTCAGTGCATTTCGGGTGACTTTTGCCTCTTTCAGCTCCAGCCCTGAGACTCTGAGAGGGAGGCTGGCTACTGACCGACCCTTTGGAGTGTCACACATTCACAGTTTTCAGCCAATCAGAGAGAGGACTGGAGGTGGGCGCCGCCCCCGCCCTCAGGAAGCCTCTCCTCTCTCTCTCTTCTCAGCCCCCGACTCCCTCTTAAGTCTAGCTCTCTTAGCTTAAGCGTACTCCCTCAGATGCATGGGAACTGTGTAGTTCATTGTGGCACAGAGCTCTTTCTCACAAAACTACAATTCCCAGGGTTCCTAGCACTGAGCCAGGCAGTAAAACGGGTCTCAAACTGGATTATTTCTGCAGTGTTGTCTTGGACCTAGGGTTGCCCTAAGACCTCCAAACCGGGAAATTGTAGGACAATTTTTTAAATGTAGGATTTTTTTTTTTTACATGGAGGACACGCCAAGAAATTTGATGTTTTTTTTAAATGTTAATATAAATGCATGTTTCTTAGGCATGATCAAATGGGGACATGTTGCCATTACTCCTAGACAGATGGCAGAAATGTACTTCCCTTTCTGGCCAAGCCACCCCCCTCCATTCCAAAACACACACGAAGCACATTTGGGCATTTCAATGGGTCCTCATAAGTTGGAAGGAGCTGAAGGTACACAACAACAACAACAGAGGGAAGAAGGGGGAGGAGAAAATGAATGAGAACCGAGAAAGGAAGAAAAGAGGAGAAAGAAGAAAAGTAAGAAAGATAAAATAGGGGAGGGGAAGAAAAAGAAGAGGGGAGAAGCGGAAGAGGAAAGGGGAAGAAGAAGAAGGAGGGGAAGAAGAAGAAGAGGAGGAGGAGGAGGAAGAAGAGGAGGAAGAAGAGGAGGACGAGAGGAGGAGAAGGAGGGGAAGAGGGGAAGAAGAAGGGGGGAGGAGGCGGAAGAAGGAGGAAGGGCGAGAGAAGAGGAGGAGGAGGAAGAAGAGGGGAGGAAGAAGAGGAGAGCGGAGAGGAGGAAGAGGAGAAGAAGGAGGAAAAGAAGAAGAGCCCTCCACAACTGCCATCTGCCGGCTGAGAGGGAGTTCGCCAGGCAAGTCCAGCTCCATCAGGACTAGAAGGAAGAGCCCTCCCTCCAATCCATCTGCCTTGGTCCAGACCCATAGGAGGGGTAGGCACCTGTGGCCCGCGGGTGCGGCCCGGCGAGGCCTTGGGGCACGGCCCAGCCTGGTCCTGCCGCCGATTGCCGCTGGGGCCTTTGGAGTCTCGCACAAGGGCACGGTTGGGCAATTGTCTATAGAAGCCTCAGAAACATGGATTTTCTTAACATTTTTTATAATCAGCAATTTTTTGCATGACTCCATTTTTTATTTAAAAAGTGTCTCCATTTGAAAATTTTGCCCTACATTTGTCCCGTTAATTTATTATTTATTTTTTACAATTTATTTAATTATTTTTTTTGGCTTCGGCCCCCAGTTGTCTGAGGGACAGCAACCCGGCCCCCAGCTCAAAAGGGTTGCTACCCCTGCTTTAAACCGACTCTAACCCTCATTTCTGTATGGGATAATAGTTCCTGTATCAATCTTAAAAATAATACACTCATTCCTCCTATTTGTGGCTTTGATATTTGCGGATTTGGTATTCATGGTTTTGTTAATATGTCTCTCTCTAGGATATCTAGGTCCTCCACTGCAACTTCTGTGGTCAACTTTAACTAAAAGTTGCACTGAAAGACTAGAGATTCCTAGAGAGAATACTCTCCTAGGCTATTGTAGCTGCTCTAGTGCAGTTCTATGGTCAGTGTTGTTGGATGTTGACCAAGAGAATTGCCACGGGGACCTAGATATTCCTCTCAGGTAGGGTTGCCATAAACCAGGTTGCAACCGGGGTTTTTCCCGGTTTTGGCTGCACCTGCCCGGTAAACGGCAAGGTGTGCAAGCCAAAAAAACCGGGAAAAGCCGGTTGCAGAGGGGTTGCTGGGCAACCCTGGGCCTCGCTGCCTCCTCCTCCTCCCGCGAGCATGGGCCGCCGACGGAGGAAAGGAGGCACGAGGCTGGTGCGGAGGAGGTGCAGGGATGCGGCGCCTCTTGGGCGCAGCCGCGCCCACCTCTCCGCCTCCCTGCAGCTCCTCCCTCTTCCTGGCCTCCACTGGGGCCAGGAACGAGGAGAGGCTGCGGCGATCGCTGCAGGCCCTCCCCTCCTTCCTGGTCCAGCCTGGGCCAAGAAGGAGACAGGCGCGGCCATCTCGCCGCGTCCTCCCTCCTTCCTGGTCCCAGCCGGGGGCCAGGAACGAGGGGAGGTGCGGCCATCGCCGCCGGCGTCCTCCCCTCCTTCTGGTCCCAGCCGGGGCCAGGAACGAGGGGAGCTGTGGCCATCGCCGCCGGCGTCCTCTCCTCTTCCTGGTCCCAGCCGGGGCCAGGAACGAGGGGAGGCCCCGCGATCGCCGCCGGCGTCCTCCCTCCTTCCTGGTCCACAGCGGGGCCAGGAACAGGGGAGGCCCCGCGATCGCCGCGGCGTCCTCCCCTCCTTCCTGGTCCCAGCGGGGCCAGGAACGAGGGGAGGCGCCCCCGCGATCGCCGCCGGCGTCCTCTCCTCTTCCTGGTCCAGCGGGGGCCAGGAACGAGGGGAGGCTGCAGCCCTCGCCGCCGGCGTCCTCCCCTCCTTCCTGGTCCCAGCGGGGGCCAGGAACGAGGGTAGGCCCCCCGCATCGCCGCGGCGTCCTCCCTCCTTCTGGTCCCAACCGGGGCCGGAACGAGGGAGGCCCCCCGATCGCCGCCGGCGTCTCCCCTCCTTCCTGGTCCCAGCCGGGCCAGGAACGAGGGGAGGCCCCCGCAAATCGCCGCTGGGCGTCTCCCCTCCTTCCTGGTCCCACGGGGCCAGGAATGAGGGGAGGCCCGATCCTGGCCTCCGATCTCGGTGAGGCCTGGGGCCCAGGCGGGAGGGAAAGCTCCTTAAGTGGAGGCTTTTCCCTCGCCGCTGGCCTTCGCTCCCTGCCGCGATCGCCAGGGAAAATGTAGGACAGTATTTTTAATGTAGGACACATGTTTTGTGTGTCCTACATTTGAAAATTTTTGTCCTACATTTTCCCCGGTTTTGAGGTCCGGCGCTATGGCAACCCTACTCTCAGGTAACACATGGTGTGTTTTGTTATTGCAATTTTTTGATACAGTGGTACCCGGGATACGAATTAACCCAGCTACGAATTTTCGGGAGCGAAAAAATCCCATAGGGATTTATTGTTTCGGCTTACGAAGGTTTTTTCGGTTACGAAAAAACCTCGGCGCTATTTTCAATGGGAGCCGCGGCTTTTTTTTCCATTAGGCCTATGGCATTCAGGTACGAAGGTTTTTTTCGGGTACGAAATTAGCCGCGGACCGAATTAATTCGGTAACCCGAGGGAGCACTGTATTCAGGGAGTCTTGTGCCCCTAACCTAGTGAAAATGGAGGACAATGGTGTGTGTGTGTGTGTTATCACACACACACACCAAACACACATATGTGGAATTCTAATCTACTTATATTTTATAACGTTTATAAATTTAATATAATTTTATCATTAAATACATAACTTATTATTCTTCAACACATGTAATTGTTTTTATGTAACACATTACCCCACTGATGTGTTTTTTTCTGAATCTTTTTTACTCTCTGATCATTTGTCGAACTGTAATACAGCAGTTTGATTTGATTTTATATACAACATCCATACATAAACCCACCAACAGCACGCAGCCCTACAAAGCAAACCATCACTAATTATATAATAAAGCATAATATAATATAATAATATAGCCAGCCTCTCTACGTTTGTGCCTGACTTTTGCTGATTTGATTAGTATGTTCTCCCTAGGAACTTTATTCATTCATTTTTTTTATCCGCTTTCTACCCAAAAAAGGGACCCAAGGCGGCACACAAGATAAAAATATTAAACAACATTCAAAAATGTTAGGTCCTCCAGCGGCAACTCTATGGTCATCCCCCACCATAAATCTGCTGGAAAACGGAGAGATTCCTAGAGAGAAACACTTCCTGGGCATTGAAGCTCTCCAGCACAATTCTATGGTCACTTTATGGCAGATTGTGACCATAGAGTGCTCTGGAGGACCTAGAGTTCCTAGAGAGGTGTTTCCTCAGGTTAAAAAGCTATTGTTTTATTTTGCGGTTTCCCCACTTTCACAGGGGTCCTGTGCAACTGTGGAGGGACCATGTAGAAGAAGAAATGTTTATTGATTAGCCCTATTTCAAACAAACAAAAAAACACTAAAACAAGTAAAAACACTATAAATCCTACAGAAATCCTATAGCAATTGGAAAAGAGCTAAAATGTATAAACACAGAAAATCTGAAATGTCAGAAGTACTCTGAATGTCATATAATGTTAAAAACAGTACCATTTTATATACTACATGTTTATTGTGGGTCGTGTGCCTTTGAGACCTTTCTGTATGGTTAAGACTTTCATGCTTTTGTTTTTGATGTGTAACAGATTAATGGTTTATTCCCAACTGTAGCATAATTAAACTTTTTGTGAAGTCCCCAATGTGAACGCCGCACACTGTTTGTTATTAGTGCGTAGCATTTATTTCCCCACAACAAACTCCAACTCCCAGATTCCACAGCCTTGCGCATGGCAGTTAAAGCGGTGCTAACGGTTATTTTCTAGTGTGGATGCGACCAGAGTGACTTTGCATTTGGAGCCATTGAGAAACGGTGCTAAAAGCCCTTTGGATTGGATCCGTCTTCTTTTACAGCTGGTCTCTTGCCTTGAATAATAAATGCTTTGCTGCGCTCCTCCTCTGCTCTCTGTCTGCGTTTATTCCGACTTGCAGCCGCCATCTGGAGATGCAGCATCTGCCGCCCTCTTCCTGGTAAATTGTTCAAGGATTAAGCACACAAAAGCTTTGAGGTCGTATTTGCATTACAGTGGTGCCTCGGTTACGAAATAATTCGTTCGCGGCACCGTTCGTAAACCCGAAAAGCCTTCGAGCCGAAAACCCTAGGCGCTATGGGGAAAAATGCGCGGCTCTGCCGCGGCTCCATTTAAAACAGCGCCGGAGTTTTTTCGTAACCCGAAAAAAACTTTCGTAACCCGAACAATAAATCCCTTGGGATTTATTCGTATCCTGAAAAATTCGTAACCTGGGTAGTTTCGTTATCCCGTGGGTACCACTGTACTCGGTTTTCAAAAGCACAATAAAGGTCAGTCAAAACGCATGGCAGCTGACAGTCAGGGGACATCTAGTTGCAATTTCTGTTCTGCCAATTAAAGAGTTTCTGGGGGTATTTCGGCTGTGTGGCTGTGTCCTAGAAACTTTATTACTGATGTTTCGCAGCGTTTGTGGCTGGCATCTTCAGAGATGCTGGCATGGAATATATATATATTGTGGGTGTGTGTGTGTGTGTTGTGTGCACGCCCAGTATATGTATACTGTGTGACCATTGGTTGAGAGGAGGGATTTCCATGCTAATGTCTGTGTTGGTCTTGTTGATGATGGTAAGGCCCTGGGATGGAGTATGCAAAGGTTTTAATTAGAGAGTCCACTGTTTGCTGGGGAACATCCCCCATCTCTTTCCATGCCACGTTCTCTGAAGATGCAGCCACAGTGCTGTAAAACTTCAGGAACAAACCTTCTAGAACTTGCAAACTGCAGGAAAAGAGATCCAGCTCAACATTAGGAGGAACTTACTTCCTGAGGTAAGGGCTGTTCCACAGTGGGAGACACTCCTTCCTCGGGTGTAGTGGAATCTCCTCCTTGGAGGTCTTTAAGCAGAGGTGGATGGCCATCTGTCAATGGGGTGCTTTGATGTGCGTTTCCTGCATGGCAGATGGGGTTGGACTGGGTGGTCCCTTTCGTTTTCTTACAACTAGGGTTGCCATAGCAGAGGACCTCTGAACTGGGACAAATGTAGGACAAGGTTAAAAATGTAGGACCTTTTAAAAAAATTTCCTGGCCAGGAATTTTAAAAAAAGGTCTACATTTTTTAACTTGTCCTCCTTCTCCTTCTGGGAGGAAGCCTCGGGCTGCTCCCAGGCCGGGAAGGAGTGTGGGGGCCGCCTGTCATCACGGCCATCGCCGTGGTGGCAAGCGGCCTCCTCCTCCGCCTCGCAGAGGCCTTGGAGGATCCCACAGCCGAAGCTCCGATCGCGGAGCCGCTTCCAGGGCCTCCGGAGGGGCCTGGGAGAGCTTCTCCCAAGCCCCAGCCTCCAGGCCCTCGCTGAAAGGGGGGTGTCCTGGGGGCGGGGCCAAACCAGGGTGGGACTGTGTGGACCCGCCCCAAACCGGGAAAGTCTCGCCCCCAGGCGAGATATGGCAAGCCTACAGTACTTACAACTCTATGATTCTATGGCCACAGAGCCTGAAAACCCCCCAAAAAACAATGGATGCC
>NC_056524.1:270803747-270852348 GCF_019175285.1 Sceloporus undulatus
TTCTTATTATTATATTATTATTTATACTACGTTTGCCTTGCGGCCCCTCACAATTTCTGATGATGGTTTATTATATACACCAGCAGTATACATGGCACTTTATATAGCAGTTTACATTTTGACAGTTGCCTGCCCTTGTGGCTTTGCTCTAAAATATAGGCCACAAGGAAAAGGGTGATGCAGCAGGGAGGGGATTTGAGTTCAAGAGAGTGGCTATTGTCTTTGAGCACAGAGTGACAGCTGGTGATGAGGGAGGGCCCTTCATCAACTGCTGGGCCTAGCACGATAGATCAGGGACAGGAATCATCTGGCTGTATAGATTTTTGGACGCAATTCCTAGCGCAAAGGCCACAGCCCTAGTCAGTAGCAATTCATGGAATTTCTGGGGACTACAGTCCTTCTGCCTTCTCTCATGTAAGAAATTTATCTATTCCAATTAGTGGTGGAAATGTATTTTTCAAGACTGGTTGCCCTTGAACAATGCATTTAACAACCAAGGGAAATAGGAAGAATAAAGGGCACATATGGCAAGAGGAAAAGGGAGGGTGGTAATAAATCCTTCATCCCCTTCAGTCAAAATGATTACAAGCTGGCTTCAAGAATAATAACAGTGCAACAAACACATCATTGCAAATGAGTCATGTTATAAACTTGGATCGTCATCATTCTTCTTGTTAAGGTAAAATTGCATATGAAAATCATTTACTTCCACATCCCACTTCAACTAAAAACCGTGTTACGTACATTACACTGGTCTAAAATGGATAATTAGGTACAGTGGTCCCGCCATTCCCGGGTTTTATACACGAATTAAGCATCCAACAGTTTGAAATATTTTTAAAAGTATCAAATTCCAATAGCAAACTTGATTTGCCATTTAATTATGGGCATCATTTTGCTCTGCATTATATTTACGGATTGAGCATCCATGGATTTTGTCCTAGAACAAACCCCATGCGGATTAACCAGGCCATTGATTTGTGTAAATGTTGTAAGATTAGTCCTTTCTAGAGATAGATCAGAACCACATGTAGTGGTTCAAAATTTGGATCTGGAAGACAGGATCGAATCTTCTGTCATGATAGATTGCCTTAGGGTTACCATTGTTGATTTCTTGAAGTCACTTAATAACGAAGTTTTACAGTTAGCCATTGCAAAAGTGGGACACAGTGCTACCTCTTTATCAGAGGCAAGCTTTTTTTGGTTTTAGGAAATTCCTGATTTTTGCTTACTCCAGGAATAGACCCGTGCAATGAATGAACGCTATAGAAAGAGACTCCCTTCATAACATTAGGGAGGAAACTTTCTGACAGTGAGAAATCTTTAAATCATTGGACACACTCCCTGAAAAGTGGTGGAGTCTCCTTTTTGGAGGTCTGAAAAAGGGCGGGTGGCATCTGTCGTGGGTCTTTTGATTCTGTTGTTACTGCATTGGAAAAAAAATGGATTATAAACTGGCTAGCCCTTGTGGTTATTCCAATTTTGTCTATATGACACTCAATAATTCTTTTTCCTTCCACATCCGATTCTGATCTAGACAACTGTGTACAATGGCTTCCTCCTCTTATATTTCCTAGAAATTGGTATACAGGACATACTGGAAACAGCCATCAATAGCTTATCTTTCCATGAATTTGCTCATTGTCTTTACAGTTATCCTGCTGTAGTCATTCTACATTTGTTGAAGTACCCATAGTTTAATTGTGTTATAAAATTCTCCTTTACCACCATGAACGCAAAAGAAATTCGGAATAAAAAGTTTTTACCAGTAAATTTCGTTAAGAAGCTTGAAGAATGGCTTAACTGAACAATGTGAACCCAACTATGTAGAAGCTGTGTAACATTGGTTTGAACTATTATTTGGTCACCTTGCCCAAACCCAGGTGCAAATACACAATTGCAGATCCAGTTTGAGACCACTTTAACTGCCTGGCGCAAGTGCTAGGGAATCCTGTATGTAATTATCTGGCACAGAAGCTCTTACAGAGAAGGATAAATACTGAAAAACTAACTGTCAAGCTTCCCTAGCATTGACCAGGCAGTTAAGTTGGTCTCAAACTGGATTATTTTGCAGGTTTTTTCGGATCACAGCTACTCTAGTCCCAAAGTCTCAAAAGTCGTTACCTAATAGCCTTTCAAGAAGTACGGAGACTGATTTGTGTTCTTCTATGCAAAATGTGACTACAAACCATTCCAAAAATGGTATAGTCCATTACAATAATAATTGTAAGCCGCTCAGGATAGCAATTTGGTATGAAGATGGGTTATAATACATAAAATAAATAATAATAAAATATGCAAGGCACAAGTTAGCTCACTGATTATCCTATTGACTTGACTTTGTTGTCAGAGACAGGGTTTTCTTGACTTAGCTGTAAGAAATACCCCAAAATCAAACCCAGGATCATGAAACTCATTAATCCTTACACAGCTCCTTCTACTTAGTTAAAAAATGTGATGCCACAATTATCTAAAGGACAGAAAATAGTATTTAAATAAATATGAACTCTATACACTCAGCTGAGTGCCTGTTAAGCACATGCCAGAGCTCTCTGCCTCTCATCTGAAGAACATGATGAACTAGCTGCATGATAGAACACAGCAGGAAGTGTTTGTAAATTCAAGCTTTGTAAAAACAAACTCTTTTTTAAAAAATCAAAATTTTTCAAATGTACTCGCTAAGGTAGAAGAGCCCAATTTTTCAATAGCTGAGTTTTTAGCTTAACACAAAACAGGACATTCCATCAAATGTCTTTTCTTCCTGCGCAACAATGACATAACAATGGATTCTGAACTCTTTTGAAACAACTTTATGAAAGTACAGCTAACTGTTTGTAAGAGGCACACCGTCGGACTGAATCTCTGATCTAAGAATCTAGCAGTACAGAACATAGGTAAAAGACACACAACCAATCAGGACCAATTAATATTTTTGTTACCAAATAACTGCATTTCACCTCAATCCATGTTTGTGCATATTTGTTAAGAAGGTGCAGAATGGCTGCTGTACTTACATAAATGAAATGGACATGCTAGGAATAACTCCAGCCCAGCCGTTGAATTAATGGTGAAGGGAAGCCCATATGTCACTTGTTCCCTATCTGTGCAAGCATATCTTAGGCAGTGATAGCAAACTGTGTTTCAAAGCTACCAGGTAAGAAGGAAAAGTCAGCAGGCATTTGATTATACTGACTGTTTCTCAGACTCTAAATACTACTCTCGATTATGCAGAATGTATTATGTCAGTGCTTCCCAAACTTGGCCCTTCTGACTTTGGTTCCTAGATCCAGACCATTGGCCAAGATGACTGAGACTTAGGGAATAAAAGCCCAAACCCAGGACAGACGTTGGGATATTGGTGTGGTCTATAAAGCAAGATGAAAATTGTGACACAGAGCTCTGAGTCTACTAACAGCACTGTTTGAATTTCTTAATACTGTCTGTGTTTTCAAATGTATACTGGGAGATAAACTGAGCATAGTTGGAAGCAGAGTCAGTGTTGTTAATAGTTTTAAAGTGTTGGACTAGGGTCGGTAAACCATGGCGACCTTGGGCAAGTCATCTCTCTCGCCTCAGAGTTGGGTAATAGTAAACCCCTCTGAGGAATCTTGCCAAGAAAATCCTATGAGAGGTCGCCAGGGCGTCAAATAGGAACGACTTGAAGCAACAAAGAACAAAACCAAAATGCAAGAAGAGAAGCAAGCAGAAATTTGTGATTCGTCATAACGAAGACGACCATGTCGATCAGATGACTACGCATGGATTCTTTAAAAGACATTGACAAATGGGACAATACTGTCCCAAAACAACACAACACACAACCTCTCTCAGTGCACCCTGGGTGCTTGCAATCATCAACGAGCACCAGCTGCGCCCACAACACCAAATGCTGTGTGGTTGCGGTGCATGGCATACACTGCCATGAGTGACAGAGCTGGAGCATGGTCGTATAGACGCCAACCTGACTCCAGCTTGGCCAGCATTAATGGTGAGTCTGACAGCCCCTATGTGAAAACTCTTAGCCTAGACAGAACAACTCCTGCATATTATTCCTGAAATGAGAAAGTTGCAACAAATTAGCACGTGCATCGGGGATTCTGGGGTGCTAAGTGGAAAAACATTAACAGAAGACTCTTGTCAAAAAAGAAGAAAGAAGAAAGACAAGTGAAGGTATTTTAATTCTAGTTACTGCTTATGACACAGTTTAATGACTTCCTGTGGGCCACATCCCAGGCAGAATTCTGAAAAGGCATCCAATGTTGCTTCATTAACTTGAAAAATGGGTGAGAAGCTGTGACTACACTGCCAGCTTTGGAGACAAGCATTGGTTTCTAGACAATAGCAGCAACTTGTCTTATGTTCGCTTGTTTTCTCACAAAAGTTGGCTCTCTGGGAAACAGAAACGAAAATCATTTGGGAAATATCAAAGCAATAGTGCTTGAATGGAGCTCTTTTCCTTATAGTGGCAAAAGATGTGCCCAAAAATTGAAGTGGCGTTTAGGGGCCCGTACAGAGGGCTAAAAAGTACGCGCAGAGCGGTACTAGATTAAGACGGGGTGGTGTTCTGACCGTCCAACCTAGTGCGTGCGCATGCACACAAATGGTGGCGCCGTTCCACACGGCTGCCGCCACGTTAGTGACACCGCGCTGCTCCAACAGGCGGTGCGGTGGATGTATTGTGTTGCGGAGGGCGCTAGGCGCCCTTTCCTGGACCCGCAAGGAGCTCCGTTTCGGGCTTTTCCTGTGTGTTCGTGGGCGCAGCCTTCAGAGGCGCGCCCAGCACCAAAGAGAGAAGGGGACCAAAACGGCCCATTTCTCCTTTTCCCCGCGCAGCGGAGTGTACTTGGGCTTGAGCCCCAATGGAACCCCTTTCCAGGCTGCAGGAAGGGGCCTTTTGCCGCTTCCCGCAGCCCGGAAAGCGGCGGATCTGGCTTCGCGGCTGCGCTCTGGCCACTGAGTCCATGTCTGGGAAGGAAATCAACCACAGCCCCAAAGGGGCGTCTGTAACCCCCTAGGAGAAAGTAGCCTGTGCAGCTTGGTCATGGCATTTTAAAAGCATTACTGTCCCTATATTTGCTTTTTTCCCACATGACTGAAGTCCAGCAGGCAAATGGAGGTCTTCCCTTTCCCCATTATTTATAAAAGGACAAGGAAGCTACTCGATTAGCCAGACTGCCTCTTATCCCTATTTAGACCATTGAGATTGTTATGCTGCTTCAGCACTCTTATTGCTGAACCTGATAGTTCCACACCTTGTTATGTCTTCTCCTGCTGTCCTGAACTCTTTTCCAAGAGGAACTTAGAGGTCAGATCTCAGGCCTGTTCTTCACCTAACCGGCAAAGGTCTTGAGCTGGCTTGCTTTGAACCACCTATTAATTCTGATTCAAAGTAATTGTTCCCAGCTGCACTTTCATGCAAGTAATTACTTCAAAGTAAAACTCTGCAATTTTCAGAAGAGTGAAACCTAGAGCAGTAGAACACCTAGTGTATATACTCAACTATAATGACCTCGTGTATAAGATTAGGCAAGTTCAACTAAACTGGCGGTACACACGCCATATAGTACTATAGGATCGTATAGGTTTTAGAAGGGGCGGTGCTTACGCACCCCCCAACCCTAGTAGTATTTATAGTACAAGATGGTGCGCCCTTCTCATGGGCGCCGCCATTTTACGTACTGGACGACAAGCGTCCAGACGTGTCGCGGCGCCTATGAGTCGCGAGTCCGCGCCAGGGCCTCGCGACGTCATAGAGGCGCCGCAAGAAGAAGTCCGAAATGAGCTTCTTTTTTGCTCGTGCGGGAGCTGGGTTTGGCTGATGCGGCTTCCCGCACGGAGCAAATGCGGCGGCGGGGGAGCACCGACAAAGCGGGGTTTTTACCCCGCTATGTTCTGATAGACGCAAAAAGTAGGCTGAGGGTAACTTAGGGATGTAAACAAAGATTGAAAGGATGAAGGAAAAGGAAAAACATGTCAAAAACTTATTAAAATTCTAGAGCATGTAAAACTGTGCTCATACTAAAAAAACTGTGGTGATTTTTTTGAGGAGCGATGGTGGAAATCAAGTACTTCCATGATAGGTACACTCTTGCTTTTACAACGGAATGGTTTCATTTTTTAAATAACCAGTTCAATACAGTATACAATTGACCTGGGATAAGTCCACTTGGGTTTTTGGTGTCAGTTTTTCAACCAACATTTCTAGACCATGATATGTACAGATAAAAGAGTTTGCAAGTTGAACTCGAGAGCAATCTGTTCAGATTTGTCAAACAAAGCCATGGTAGAGATGATGGAGTCACAGAATTTGGAGGGCCAAGACTATTACCCACCTTAGAAAGACATTGCCAGTCTTAAGTATGATTAAGTGGATTATTCAGCAATTTCTTGTGTGAAAACAGCAGCGACGTGACTTTGAATCACTTGAAATTGAAAATGTCAACACCCCTAAACAGTTGCCCACTCTGCTCTAGACCAGTTTCAGCTGCCGCCTGGTAGACGTTGCCAGGATAAGCATCCAGAAGCATTCCTGTTGTGTTATTCCCCATATACACTTAAGAATGTTTAATAACATAGCAAACAAGCGCATTTGAGGCATAAACAACAAATACAAATAAATCAAATATGATCGCTAAACCAAAAAATACTCCAAACTACACGCTGCTCGCATCAGAAGCACCGAGAGAGCCAAGTCTCCTAGAAGGATCTGTGGGAAGTAAGGAAATCTTTCTCAAGCTTGATGTATGGTTAGTCTGTGGCTTTTTTCTTTAAGGATGGATCTCATGATCACGGTATGAATCTTCAGAACATGCACATCACAAAAGCACAGGACCATTCTAAACCGCAGTTCTAACCTTGGGATGGCATCCTTTTGGGGTCAAATGACTCTAGACATCGGAATAAACACATATTTTATATATTATATTAATAATGTTGGTTGAGGACCAAAAATGAAGAAGTATTAAAAGGTGCGTGAGGAGTGAGACCACTGATAAAGCAAAACTCTATTACAAGTGTGCTTTCAAACACACAATGATAGCAATATACTCACTTTTAAGCGCAAGGGAGCATAGCATGATGTAGTGGACAAGGCATATGAACATGATAAATACCTTTCCCTTGATGATGAAAATAATAAATAAAACATTAAGCCATCACTCTTTCTAGAAATG
This sequence comes from Sceloporus undulatus, assembly GCF_019175285.1. Classification (NCBI taxonomy): domain Eukaryota; kingdom Metazoa; phylum Chordata; class Lepidosauria; order Squamata; family Phrynosomatidae; genus Sceloporus; species Sceloporus undulatus. Next base: position 270,810,920 of record NC_056524.1, read on the forward strand.
CATATTCTGAGTGGATCTTGGCCCTAAGATCTCCATGATTTTTAGAAGTGGGAAAGTCACTTGTGCCCTGCACTGTTTTGCTTGTGTTTAAGATTCTAGCTAAGAGGTGTTTTTCCTACTTGATTTACAGTGTTTACCGAAATTCTTGTTTAAGTGACAGATTCTTTTTTTAAATCAAAGTTCCTGGTACTCAATTTTGACATATATTCACTTTGATAAACATAAGCACAAAAAGCCCTCTCAGGACACTAATGTTAGATTATGGTCGACAGATGAGGATTGTGATTTGATTAAGATGCTAATTTCCAGTTGTAAATGGATATAAAAGCTGGACTTGAGAACATTCAGTTGTCTCACTTTGGACCTTTCCATGGTGGAGTGTTTCTGCAGTGGAAATTAAATTTCCCTACCCTGGTGGAGTTTGCTGCCTCCGAATTTGGACCCTCTGCGGGGCAAAGACTCTCACTCTTGGACTCCTAATACATAATCCCCAGGATTCCATAGGATGTGGCTGGCAGTTAAAGTGGAATTATAGCACTAAATTATTTAGTGTGGAATGGATTCATGGTGATCAAAGAGATGCCCCAAGGGAAACCCATCAAGAGGCCATGGAAGGGCACCTGCTATACAAGGAAAGACACGCCCCTCATACTGGAAAAACTAGTCATCACTGATTAGCCCCATTCTCATTCATTTCTCAATCTGTTTTAAACCTGGCCACACTTTGTGACCTCAGCCCTTCCCCACTCTATTTTCCCCTCTTAGCTCATTCCCTTTCCCCCTCTATACCCTCCCCAACCCCATTACCTCACTCGTTCCCCAGTTATTCCTCTCCTCCTCTTGGCCCCATTTTGTTGTAGTTTTTACCGCCTTCGCATGATCTGACCCATGGCGACCTGAGGTGTGAGGACATCTCCAGGACCCCCCCTCCGTCCTTACTGTTCTGCCCAGCACCTGCAAACTCATATTCATGTTCTCCTTAATAGAGTCACCATCTACCATGTGGCCTTCCGCTCTTTCTACTTCCCTCCACCTTTCTAACATTATGATGTGTCCAAGTATGACAGTCAAAGTCTTGCCATCTTGGCTTTTTCAGGCAGATTTTCTGCCTTGATCTGCTCAGGACCATTTGTTTGTCCTTTTGGCTGGATCCTCAGCCTTCTTCAGCACCACATCTGCAATTAAGTGCGTTCTATCTGCTTTCTTCATGTCCAGCTGTCACCTCCATCCAGGGGTGGCTTGTTATATCCTGAGTTGTGTGTTCTTGCATTTTAGGATCCTTTAGTTCTTTCATAGCCCCCCCCCCCCGCCCGATTTCTTAATCTTTTCTGATTTCCTGGGCTTGTCCCTGTCCTGTCAATGTTTGATCCCAGGTTGGGAACTCTTTTACTCTTTCTATGTCCTCTTTGTCTAGTTCGAATGGTGTAAGTTCTCTGTGGTCATTATTTTGGTTTTTAATGTTCCCCAGGAAGCCTGCCTTGCACTTTCTTCCTTGATCTTCCTTAGCAGTTGTTCCAGGTCTGGGAGGTTGTCTGTAGTATTGTGGTGCATTGCCTATGTATCTTAGATGGCTGGTATCCCTTCCTCCCGTTTCCACTCCCCTCCTCCTCCTCCTTCTGTGTCCCAGCCTGCTCTTCCTAAAAGGTATGTTCTGCATACAAGGTGAAGAGAGAGGGCCCAAGGCAGGCAGCCTTGTTTGGCTCCTTTGCCAATGGGGAGCCCTTCGGAATGCTCCCTTATCTCTTCTGTCAGTGGCCTCTTGTCCTGAGTAGAGATTCCTCCCCCAGACTCTCAGCTGTCTTGGCACTGCCATCTTCTCCCTCTCTCTCCCCAGGTACTCCACCCCATTCCCTCCTCTACATTCCCTTGGTCTCACCAGTCACTCCCTCTGCCCTCTTTCTTCCTAGAGCCCCTTCATCACCCATTACCCTCCTTCCCTCCCCTCCCCTCCCACCACCTCAGCTCTCTCCTCCTCAAGTCACTCCCTCTGCCCCTTTCCCCCCATTATCTCTCCCATTACTTCAACCCTGTCCCCGAGGGCTCCCACCGTCCTCTTACTCTGCTCTGTCCCTCAAGTCACACCTCCAGCCCTTCTCCCAGCACTCCCTCTTCCCATGACTGCCTCCCTTTCCCCTCTAGATCCCTTCGCCTCTGCCCCCAAGCAACCCCTTCTTCCGCAGCCCATTCCCTGCCTCCCTTCTCTTCCTGGGCCTCACCTGCTGCTGCTGCTGCTGCTTCTCGGGCTCCCCGACCTCCATCCCGCCCTCCTTCCGGCTGGGATGGAAGGAAGGCGGGTCAGAGCCCAGGGACCCGCCTCCTCCGCGCCGCCCGCCATCTTCGCCTCGGGGCCAGAAACTACCAAGAGAACCGCCTCCGGAGAACTAAACCCCCCACAAGGCCTCCGCCCCGCCTCCATTCCGGTGTGCGCCAAGAACTACGGCTCCCGGCATGCACTGCTTCCGGTTTTCCGCCCTAGGAACTAGTGTTGCCAATGTGGTGACTTTCACAATCACACGAAAAGGGACTTTTCAGAGCTTTTGGTGTGATTTTGGTGCCTGGCTCTATTTCAGTGCATTTCGGGTGACTTTTGCCTCTTTCAGCTCCAGCCCTGAGACTCTGAGAGGGAGGCTGGCTACTGACCGACCCTTTGGAGTGTCACACATTCACAGTTTTCAGCCAATCAGAGAGAGGACTGGAGGTGGGCGCCGCCCCCGCCCTCAGGAAGCCTCTCTCTCTCTCTCTCTCAGCCCCCGACTCCCTCTTAAGTCTAGCTCTCTTAGCTTAAGCGTACTCCCTCAGATGCATGGGAACTTGTAGTTATTGTGGCACAGAGCTCTTTCTCACAAAACTACAATTCCCAGGGTTCCTAGCACTGAGCCAGGCAGTAAAACGGGTCTCAAACTGGATTATTTCTGCAGTGTTTCTTGGACCTAGGGTTGCCTAAGACCTCCAAACCGGAAATGTAGGACAATTTTTTAAATGTAGGATTTTTTTTTTTTACATGGAGGACACGCCAGAAATTTGATGTTTTTTTTAATGTTAATATAAATGCATGTTTCTTAGGCATGATCAAATGGGGACATTTGCATTACTCCTAGACAGATGGCGAAATGTACTTCCCTTTCTGGCCAAGCCACCCCCCTCCATTCCAAAAACACACACGAAGCACATTTGGCATTTCAATGGGTCCTCATAAGTTGGAAGGAGCTGAAGGTACACAACAACAACAACAGAGAGGAAGAAGGGGGAGGAGAAAATGAATGAGAAGAGAAAGAAAAAAGAGGAGAAAGAAGAAAAGTAAGAAAGATAAAAATAGGGGAGGGAAGAAAAAGAAGAGGGGGAAGGGAAGAGGAAAGGGGAAGAAGAAGAAGGAGGGGAAGAAGAAGAAGAGGAGGAGGAGGAGGAAGAAGAGGAGGAAGAAGAGGAGGACGAGAGGAGGAGAAGGAGGGGAAGAGGGGAAGAAGAAGGGGGGAGGAGGCGGAAGAAGGAGGAAGGGACGAGAAGAAGAGGAGGAGGAGGAAGAAGGGGGAGGAAGAGAGAGGAGAGCGGAGAGGAGGAAGAGGAGAAGAAGGAGGAAAAGAAGAAGAGCCCTCCACAACTGCCATCTGCCGGCTGAGAGGAGAGTTCGCCAGGCAAGTCCAGCTCCATCAGGACTAGAAGGAAGAGCCCTCCCTCCAATCCATCTGCCTTGGTCCAGACCCTAGGAGGGGTAGGCACCTGTGGCCCGCGGGTGCGGCCGGCGAGGCCTTGGGGCACGCCCAGCCTGGTCCTGCCGCCGATTGCCGTGGGGCCTTTGGAGTCTCGCACAAGGGGCACAGTTGGGCAATTGTCTATAGAAGCCTCAGAAACATGGATTTTCTTAACATTTTTTATAACTCAGCCAATTTTTTGCATGACTCCATTTTTTATTTAAAAAGTGTCTCCATTTGAAAATTTTGCCCTACATTTGTCCCGTTAATTATTATTTATTTTTTACAATTATTTAATTATTTTTTTTGGCTTCGGCCCCCCAGTTGTCTGAGGGACAGCAACCCGGCCCCCAGCTCAAAAGGGTTGCTACCCCTGCTTTAAACCGATCTAACCCTATTTCTGTATGGGTAATAGTTCTGTATCAATCTTAAAAATATATACACTCATTCCTCCATATTTGTGGCTTTGATATTTGCGGATTTGGTATTCATGGTTTTGTTAATATGTTCTCTCTAGGATATCTAGGTCCTCCACTGCAACTCTGTGGTCAACTTTAACTAAAGTTGCACTGAAGACTAGAGATCTAGAGAGAATACTCTCCTAGGCATTGTAGCTGCTCTAGTGCAGTTCTATGGTAGTGTTGTTGGATGTTGACCAGAGAATTGCCACGGGGACCTAGATATTCCTCTCAGGTAGGGTTGCCATAAACCAGGTTGCAACCGGGGTTTTTCCCGGTTTTGGCTGCACCTGCCCGGTAAACGGCAAGGTGTGCAAGCCAAAAAAACCGGGAAAAGCCGGTTGCAGAGGGGTTGCTGGGCAACCCTGGGCCTCGCTGCCTCCTCCTCCTCCCGCGAGCATGGGCCGCCGACGGAGGAAAGGAGGCACGAGGCTGGTGCGGAGGAGGTGCAGGGATGCGGCGCCTCTTGGGCGCAGCGCGCCCACCTCTCCGCCTCCCTGCAGCTCCTCCCTCTTCCTGGCCTCCACTGGGGCCAGGATACGAGAGAGGCTGCGGCGATCGCTGCAGGCCCTCCCCTCCTTCCTGGTCCAGCCTGGGCCAAGAAGGAGACAGGCGCGGCCTATCTCGCCGCGTTCCTCCCTCCTTCCTGGTCCCAGCCGGGGCCAGAACGAGGGGAGGTGCGGCCATCGCCGCCGGCGTCCTCCCCTCCTTCTGGTCCCAGCCGGGGCCAGGAACGAGGGAGCTGTGGCCATCGCCGCCGGCGTCCTCTCCTCTTCCTGGTCCCAGCGGGGCCAGGAACGAGGGGAGGCCCCTGCGATCGCCGCCGGCGTCTCCCTCCTTCCTGGTTCCACAGCGGGGCCAGGAACTAGGGAGGCCCCGCGATCGCCGCGCGTCCTCCCCTCCTTCCTGGTCCCAGCGGGGCCAGGAACGAGGGAGGCCCCCCGCGATCGCCGCCGGCGTCCTCTCCTCTTCCTGGTCCAGCGGGGGCCAGGAACGAGGGGAGGCTGCAGCCCTCGCCGCCGGCGTCCTCCCCTCCTTCCTGGTCCCAGCGGGGGCCAGGAACGAGGGTAGGCCCCCCGCATCGCCGCGGCGTCCTCCCTCCTTCTGGTCCCAACCGGGGCCGGAACGAGGGAGGCCCCCCGATCGCCGCCGGCGTCTCCCCTCCTTCCTGGTCCCAGCCGGGCCAGGAACGAGGGGAGGCCCCCGCAAATCGCCGCTGGCGTCTCCCCTCCTTCCTGGTCCCACGGGGCCAGGAATGAGGGGAGGCCCGATCCTGGCCTCCGATCTCGGTGAGGCTGGGGCCCAGGCGGGAGGGAAACTCCTTAAGTGGAGGCTTTTCCCTCGCCGCTGGCCTTCGCTCCCTGCCCGATCGCAGGGAAAATGTAGGACAGTATTTTTAATGTAGGACACATGTTTTTTTGTGTGTCCTACATTTGAAAATTTTTGTCCTACATTTTCCCCGGTTTTGAGGTCCGCGCTATGGCAACCCTACTCTCAGGTAACACATGGTTTTTTGTTATTGCAATTTTTTGATACAGTGGTACCCGGGATACGAATTAACCCAGCTACGAATTTTCGGGATCGAAAAAATCCCATAGGGATTTATTGTTTCGGCTTACGAAGGTTTTTTCGGTTACGAAAAAACCTCGGCGCTATTTTCAATGGGAGCCGCGGCTTTTTTTTCCATTAGGCTATGGCATTCAGGTACGAAGGTTTTTTTCGGGTACGAAATTAGCCGCGGACGAATTAATTCTGTAACCCGAGGGAGCACATGTATTCAGGGAGTCTTGTGCCCCTAACCTAGTGAAAATGGAGGACAATAGTGTGTGTGTGTGTGTTATCACACACACACACACAAACACACATATGTGGAATTCTAATCTAACTTATATTTTATAACGTTTTATAAATTTAATATAATTTTATCATTAAATACATAACTTATTATTCTTCAACACATGTAATTGTTTTTATGTAACACATTACCCCACTGATGTGTTTTTTTCTGAATCTTTTTTACTCTCTGATCATTTGTCGAACTGTAATAAGCAGTTTGATTTGATTTTATATAAAACATCCATACATAAACCACCAACAGCACGCAGCCCTACAAAGCAAACATCACTAATTATATAATAAAGCATAATATAATATAATAATATAGCCAGCCTCTCTACGTTTGTGCCTGACTTTTGCTGATTTGATTAGTATGTTCTCCCTAGGAACTTTATTCATTCATTTTTTTTATCCCTTTCTACCCAAAAAAGGGACCCAAGGCGGCACACAAGATAAAAATATTAAACAACATTCAAAAATGTTAGGTCCTCCAGCGGCAACTCTATGGTCATCCCCCACCATAAATCTGCTGGAAAACGGAGAGATTCCTAGAGAGAAACACTTCCTGGCATTGAAGCTCTCCAGCACAATTCTATGGTCACTTTATGGCAGATTTGACCATAGAGTTGCTCTGGAGGACCTAGAGTTCCTAGAGAGGTGTTTCCTCAGGTTAAAAAGCTATTGTTTTAATTTTGCGGTTTCCCCACTTTCACAGGGGTCCTGTGCAACTGTGGAGGGACCATGTAGAAGAAGAAATGTTTATTGATTAGCCCTATTTCAAACAAACAAAAAAAACTAAAACAAGTAAAAACACTATAAAATCCTACAGAAATCCTATACAATTGGAAAAGAGCTAAAATGTATAAACACAGAAAATCTGAAATGTCAGAAGTACTCTGAATGTCATATAATGTTAAAAACAGTACCATTTTATATACTACATGTTTATTGTGGTCGTGTGCCTTTGAGACCTTTCTGTATGTTAAGACTTTCATGCTTTTGTTTTTGATGTGTAACAGATTAATGGTTTATTCCCAACTGTAGCATAATTAAACTTTTTGTGAAGTCCCCAATGTGAAAACGCCGCACACTGTTTGTTATTAGTGCGTAGCATTTATTTCCCCACAACAAACTCCAACTCCAGATTCCACAGCTTGCGCATGGCAGTTAAAGCGGTGCTAACGGTTATTTTCTAGTGTGATGCGACCAGAGTGACTTTGCATTTGGAGCCATTGAGAAACGGTGCTAAAAGCCCTTTGGATTGGATCCGTCTTCTTTTACAGCTGGTCTCTTGCCTTGAATAATAAATGCTTTGCTGCGCTCTCCTCTGCTCTCTGTCTGCGTTTATTCCGACTTGCAGCCGCCATCTGGAGATGCAGCATCTGCCGCCCATCTTCCTGGTAAATTGTTCAAGATTAAGCACACAAAAGCTTTGAGGTCGTATTTGCATTACAGTGGTGCCTCGGTTACGAAATAATTCGTTCGCGTGCACCGTTCGTAAACCCGAAAAGCCTTCGAGCCGAAAACCCTAGGCGCTATGGGGAAAAATCGCGGCTCTGCCGCGCTCCATTTAAAAACAGCGCCGGAGTTTTTTCGTAACCCGAAAAAAACTTTCGTAACCCGAACAATAAATCCCTTGGGATTTATTTCGTATCCTGAAAAATTCGTAACCTGGGTATATTCGTTATCCCGAGGGTACCACTGTACTAGGTTTTCAAAAGCACAATAAAGGTCAGTCAAAACGCATGGCAGCTGACAGTCAGGGGACATCTAGTTGCAATTTCTGTTCTGCCTAATTAAAGAGTTTCTGGGGGTATTTCGGCTGTGTGGCTGTGTCCTAGAAACTTTATTACTGATGTTTCGCAGCGTTTGTGGCTGGCATCTTCAGAGATGCTGGCATGGAATATATATATATTGTGGGTGTGTGTGTGTGTGTTGTGTGCACGCCCAGTATATGTATACTGTGTGACCATTGGTTGAGAGGAGGGATTTCCATGCTAATGTCTGTGTTGGTCTTGTTGATGATGGTAAGGCCCTGGATGGAGTATGCAAAGAGTTTTAATTAGAGATTCCACTGTTTGGGGGAACATCCCATCTTCTTTCCATGCCACGTTCTCTGAAGCATGCAGCCATAGCTGCTGTTAAAACTTCAGGAACAAACCTTCTAGAACTTGGCCAACTGCAGGAAAAGAGATTCCAGCTCAACATTAGGAGGAACTTACTTCCTGAGAGTAGGGCTGTTCCACAGTGGAAGAAGACACTCCTTCCTCGGGTGTAGTGGAACTCCTCCTTGGAGGTTTAAGCAGAGGCTGGATGGCCATCTGTCAATGGGGCTGCTTTGATGTGTAGTTCCTGCCTGGCAGAATGGGTTGGACTGGGTGGTCCCTTTCGTTTCTTACAACTAGGTTGCCATAGCAGAGGACCTTGAACTGGGACAATGTAGGACAAGGTTTAATAAATGTAGGAACCTTAAAAAAAATTTCCTGCCAGGAAATTTTAAAAAAAGGTCTACATTTTTAACTTGTCCTCCTTTCCTTCCGGTTGGGAGTAGCCTCGGGCTGCTCCCGGCCGGGAGGTGGTGTGGGGACCTGTCTCACGGCCATCGCCGTGTGGCAAGCTGCCTCCTCCTAGCTGCAGGGCCTTGGAGATCCCACAGCGAAGCTCCAGATCGCGGAAGCCGTTCCAGGCCTCGGAGGGGCTGGGAGAGTTCTCCCAAGCCCCAGCTCCAGGCCCCGGAAAGGGGGGTTGTCTCTGGGGGCGGGCCTAAACCAGGGTGGGACTGTGTGGACCCGGCCCAAACCGGGAAAGTCTCGCCCCCAGGCGGGATATGGCAAGCCTACTTACAACTCTATGATTCTATGGCCACAGAGCCTGAAAACCCCCCAAAAAACAATGGATGCCACCCATGAAAGCTTTTGACTTTACATTAAACAAAGTTTGGCTACAGTCCTGAAAAATACAAAAATGAAACTGGGCGGGGGGGGGGGGTCCCAATAGACAATGGATCATTAATTAAATGGGCATCCTGAGGCCTTGCCCTTCAACAACAGACCATTAACAGAGATTAACATGGAAATCACTTCCTCTCAACCAAGGGCCACACAGTATATGTGTGTGTGTGTGTGTGTGTATATATATATAATGTACCCCATTCTCTTCCACGCCAGCGTTCTCTGAAGATGCCAGCTGCAGATGGTAGTGGAACATCAGGAATAAATTCCTCCAGAACACAACTACACAGCCTGAAAAACCCACAGAAAAACCCCATGCCGCCGGCCATGGAAGCCTGGGAGGGAGGGAGAGAGCGAAAAGGATCCTAGGGCCGCTTACTGTTTAATTGGTTGCAGTGAGTTGTTTTTAGGGAGAAGGTTTGCTGTGTTTCTGATTCACGCTTTTAAATGATTTTACACCTTTTAAGTCTCGGCATTTTTGAGATGAGAATTTTTTTATAAAAAGGTTAAAACTCAAGCAAATGACCAGATTATTATTAGGATAATAGAATCCCAGAGTTGGAGGGTTAATTAATTAATGTCTAATTAAGCCGCTCTGATAGCCTTTTGGCTGAAGAGTGGGGGGTATAAATAAATAAATATTATTATTATTGTTGTTGTTGTTGTTGTTGTTGGAGGAGGATACCCCAAGGGCCCTGATCCAGTCCAACTCTCTTTTGCCATGCAGGAACTCTCAATTAAAGCCCTTCTTGGGACAGATGGCCATCCAGCCTCTGTTTAGAAACTTCCAAAGAAGGAGATATTATTATTATTATTTAGCTTTTTATTGTTTAAGTATTGGCATAAGCTACTGACTGCCCTTGAAGTCTTGCTCAGTTATGTCTGTTTTAACCAATAAATATTTTGTTTTTTGGGGGGGAATAAAGACAAATAATGCTTACTTTCTAGCGACAGGATTTACTGCCAAGAAAAGACTGTGGAAACATATTTAGACATAGTGTTAATGTTATAGAGTTATTGAGGACATTGTAAATGCTAGGTAAATGTTATACAAGACTGTAGTAGAAATGTAATACAGTAGTTATAATTTGTGACTGTAACAGTGTAATGACAGAACAGATGTTTTTGTATTTGTTTTTGTGTTTTATATTTAGAAAATAAATTTAAATAACAACAACAAATAAATAAAACCAAGGGTTTGCGTAAAGGAAAAAAACACACTTTTGAGGTAAATCTACTATTTGTCCAGATTCTATTTGCATTTATGGCATTGGAATGAACCCGCGCTTGCTCCTCCTCTCCTGCAGGGGGCGATGTTTCGATCGCAACGAAGCAATAAAAGCAGTGGTCTTCCTGCGCATGCGCGCCGAACCCTAGCAACAGACCCCACCCTCCGTCCGTGGGTCGACGCACGCGACGGAGGCGTTTGGCTTCCGTCGCGCATGCGTCGTGCGCCCTCCGCGCATGCGCAGAAGAGAAAAAAGAAATATACACAGAGAGCGAGCTTCGCCGCCGTCAGACGGTTGTGTGGCGAGAGGATCCCGACCGCGCGGCGGCCATGAGCGGTTTCGGTGCCCCGCTCCGGAGCCCCAGCAGCGAAACCTTGGAGAAGATCGACATGTCTTTGGGTGAGGCGGCGAAAGGGGGGCGGTTGTAAAGGCGAGCGTTGGGGGGTTGTGATTGCGCATGCGCGGAACGAACCATCTGTGTTTTCTGGGGGAAGAGAATAGATGGACTGAACCATAGGAATCGGTTTGCGGGGGAGGGCGAGTTTTACAGGAAGGGGCGAGGGAGGTGGGCGGGGCAAGGCGAGGCTGAGTGGCAGCAGGAAAGGGGGCGGGGCTTGGTGGAGCCTCCAGCCGTAGAGGCAGAGGGCTGAGGATGCGCAACGGAGAGTGGTGAGGTCTCCCTCTTTGGAGGTCTTTAAGCAGAGGCTGGATGGCCACCTGTCATTGGGGATGCTTTGAGTGAGAGTTCCTGCATGGCAGAATGGGGCTGGACTGAAGGAAGGGCCCTTGGGGTCTTTTCCAACTCCACCATTCTAAGGGGTTTTGGACTTCAGCTCCCAGAAGCCCAGGCTGTTGGCCAACTTGGCTGAGGCTTCTGGGAGCTGAAGCCCAAGATCTCTTAAAGGGCACAGTTTGGGGGAGTGATCGTGCCACTCTCTTCTGCTTTGGCCAGGCCTCACCTGGGATATCCTGTGTCCTGTTCTGGGCGCCACAATTCAAAAAGGGTGCTTTTTGGAGACGATCTTTGGTCGAAGTGGGTGACCAAAATGGTGAAGGGTCTGGAAACCATGCCCTGTGAGGAGAGCCTTTGGGAGCTGGGCATGTTCAGCCTGGAGAAAAGAGTCCCAAAACATCACCATGTAAGTCTGTAGAATCAGTACACAGAGAGATCTTGCAGCACCTTTGAGACGAACCGAAAGAAAGAAAGAGCTTCCCTAGATCTCTGTCTGCTTTCTCAGATGCATCTCAGAAGGAATACTTTTAGGGGACGGAGGAATTCTTTAGGTGGCAGTGCCTTCGTTTTGGCCCTCCTGCAGCCACCCTCTGCATTGTCACTTTGCCATCCTTTGCCATGGAAATGTACCAGAGGACAGGTTTGGCTCTCCATGGCTTGCAATCTATGGATCAACAGGAAGGAGGCAGTTAAAAGAAAACAAGGAATAGAATTTATATCACTAGAGGCCTTTGTTTGGGGCGGAAAAGACAAGGGCTCTGGATGCTTCCTTTAGGCGATTATTTGACTGGTACTGGACACAATGTAGAAGGCTAGTATTGGTTTGAGCTAGTATTATTTTGCCCTACTTTTCTCTGTGCGGAATGACTGGCAAGTTTGGAAATAAGCATAAGCTTCTAGCTGTTAACTGAGATGGAGGCAGATGTAAACCAAACCTGACAATTGACAGTCCTGGACTACATGGACCAGTCGTCTTGACTAGTTCCTTAGGCAGCCCCTTGAAGCTTAAAAGGTGACTCATAGCGGGGGACTTGTATTATTATTATTATTATTATTATTTATTGTTGTTATTAAATTTATCTGTATTCCGCTCTTTTCCCAGAACTGGGACTCAGAACGGCTTAACAATATTAAAAAATAATACGTTTAAAAACATAGAAAAGAGGTACATTAAAAAAGAATTAATTTATTACAGTGTTAAAATAGTGTTTAAAATAAAATTAAAAAATTGTTTCCTCTCCTAGGAAAGGCATTTATGGGGAGGAAGAGGTTTGAGAGAATGCATTCTAGAACTTGCTCTAAAGAACAACCTGGCACCTCTAAAGGCAAGGCTGAGGCATGCTTCTCTGGCATGAGTTTAATCTGGAGGGTTCTCTTAATTTAAATTTAAAGAGCGCGCCTATTTTTTACCAAGTCTGTGAATTACAACTGTATCTTGCCTTTGACTCAATGGACTATACATCAATGCTTCTCAACCTGTCTGATGTGGAGGGCTGTATGTTATTTCCAATGTATCTGAGGCCTATAACTTAACTTGCTTCCATTGGTTTCAGTAATGTCTTTCCTCAAAACTTACCATGAACTGGAACCTGATGGTTTGCAGCCTAGCAGTGGTCTATGGACCAGTACTGTCATACATTACTCTCTTCCTTTCCTTTTGATCATCACAATAACCCTGCAAGGTAAGCCAGGCTGGGAAGGCCTGACTGGCCCAGGTTCACCCATTTACTTTCATGGCTCTATGTGGACATGAATCGAGATTATTAAGGTCCAACACTCTATCACAACATGTGCTTGTGTAGGTTTACTGGGTTTGCATGTCACCAGTCCATTTTCCTCCAAAGAGGTAGATTCCATGTAGGCAGGATTTTACCTCTGCAATTTATATGCGATGATCTGGAAGAATACATACATTCTGGCTTTGTACCTGCCATAGTAAGCAACTGGGAGTTTCCTCTTCATCCATAAGGTTGCATTGAAAGGGGGGGGGGATCAATTTGCTGATCTTTAACTGCAGATCTAACAGTCAGAATGGCTGAAGTGTGCATTAAGGAAAAGGTATTGTCATTACAGTTTTGAATTCAGTGCTTCATCAATGCCAGACATTTTTAATGAATTATACAGACATAAGTGGCACCAGAAAGCAGTAGTGGTTTGAGTGCTGGACTCAGACTCTGGAAACCAGGGTTCAAATCCCCTCTTGGCCATGGAAACCCATTGGGCGACCTTAGGGAAGTGGTACTCTCCCAGCCTCAAAGGAAAGCCATGGCAAACCCAATCTGAACAGCTCTTGCCAAGATAATAATATGATAAAATCATCATCAATCGGAAGTGGCTTGCATTCACCAACAGTGGCTACTCATGTGGAGTGACATTTTTTGAACACAGTGGGGCTGTGCAGACTGCACCTAAGGGGAGGCCTGCAGCCGCCTCCATCTTCGCCAGATTGGGGCCGCAACAACTGCATGCCGCAACCTTAATCTGGCCTTTCTAAGGCACAAAAAGGAGCTGGTAAGGGCGCCGTAGCCGTTGTGCTGCAGCTTTATGGTGCTCCTCTGGAGCTGTCATCTAAATGCATCACCAGAGGAGTGCCATGACACCACACACTGTGTTGTGTGGTGTGCGGCATCACACTGCCAGGAGGTGGAGTTGGGGCATGCATCGTATGGATGCCACACCCCGACTCTGCCCCCAGACCTGCCTTAATGTCCGGTCTGCAATGGCCCTGTGTAAGAATTGTGTTCAGCTGATGGTATCAACATAGTTGGATATGCAGGACTATTGCACATGTGATAGAACATTAAAGTGGACAGAGTGGCATGTGTATTCACATGGTTTCTATGCATTGCAATTGCCCAATATGTTGTCAACCATGCTCATTGACCATTGATCCATATACATTGCACTACATTGGCATTCCCTACAAGAGTTGTTTAACATGACTCAATTGGTGGATATTTACGTTAAGCTAAAGTGATGTCGGACCTCAGCTACTGAGTGCCAATGGTTATGGGTTTTTATTATCAGAGAGACTAATAACTGGCATTGGTGAGACTTTGGTTCACCTTTGCAGTTTGACAGAGACTCTTAGTGCCCTACTCTTTCCTAAGCCAAGAAGTGTGAAGAAGCTTTCAGGCTGGTCATTTCAGGAAGATACTGTACTTACTTTGGCAACATGTCCAGAAAGGAAAGTGTGAACTTTTGTAGTCCCTGTATTTGGACCAACTTCCATGATTTGAAGGAGGGGTTAAGTGACAATGTTTCTCTGTACTGTTTCACACTGAAAGATCTTGATTCTTCCTTGTCAAAACTAAATTCTATGAAATGACACATACCCTGTTGTCTGCTGGCCTGTACTACTGACTTTCCACTTCCAGTTTTATAGAACGTTGACGTCGGATCCTCCGTATCACCCTTTTTTGTCAGAACTATGCCAACTTGGTTTGTAAGTGTACGATAATTTTTTTACACCATTGAGCATACCATACCATATAAATATTAAGTAGTAGTGAATACTGTTCACAGTTTTGAAATTCATTGATTTATGTGCCAATAACTGGCTTGAAGACACATACACAAGTAGAGGATAAATCTGGGACTGCAGAGGGAATGTTAAAGATTGCTTAAGGTCATCCAGTGAGTCTGCTGACAGGATCTACCAGGATCTTTACAGATCTGCCATTCTGTCTCGTAGTGCTGGGGGGAAACATTGATTTTTGATGTAGAATTAGGACATTACACTTTCACAAACTGGTTTTGTATGGTAATACCTGCATTGAGTCAGAGTGGATGTAAGCTGCAGTAACATTAAGAGTTATAAATTTGGTGCCTTACACCTTTTGTTTCCTACTCTGTGCTAATAATGAAGAGATTATGCTTAGCGTGTCTGAAGGCCAGAATCTGAATAGTGTTGGGAAATTTTTTCCTTGAGTGTACTGATACACATCCTAAATCAGTTATAGTTTTCAAAGAAGTAGCCATGTTAGTCTCTTGCAGCATAAAAATGAGGACAGGAGGAGGAGAAAAAAAGGAATGGGACACCACCTTTAAGATTAACTGGTTTTATTTTAACGTATATACAAACCCACTTTGTCAGATGCAGTACAGAATGATGTTAAAACCTCAGGTATAATGCATATTTCTACAGTTGTGGGAGTGGGATAGAATGTATCCCACCTAGAAAGATGGAAATTATGCCCCTTGTTCTAAATTTTAAAAGAGCACCCAGCCCTTTGAAAACATCTCACATCAAGATGGATTACAATCCATCAAGAATACCATCCTGAATGAGCCTGTAGGAGACAAATCTACCAAATTCTGCCATGTTGTATTTACTCATAACCTATGGGAATAACATGTACCTCCAAATCATTGGCATTGCCATGGACACCTGCATGGTACCACATTTTCACAGCTGACCTCGAACATTGCTTCCTCAGCATATGCACCCACAAAACTACCTATGATTTCTTGATGACATCTTTGTAATATGGCCATATGGAAATCAGTCATTTGAGAAGTTCCACCAGGATTTCAACAACTTCCACACTACTATCTACCTGGCCCTGGAACAATCCATACAACAAAATCTATTTTTTGCAGATACAGTTGCGTCTGCTCAGTCCAACAAGACAGAGACATTTTGGTAAGCAAATACACTCGTCCCTCCCAATTTTGTGGGGAATCTGTTCTAGACCACTACCACCTCTCCGCAAATCAGAAATACTACAGATATTCAAGCCCCATTGGTTATAATGGGGCCGAACTCCCCCAGGCGCATGCCCAATTTTGTCCCTCTCTGCTTGCTGTCTGCGAAGGACCAGAATTGCAGATCTCAAGTCTGCGAATGGGGAGGGAAGAGTGTATATTGCTTTCACACATCAACACTAACTGACCATTGTAAAGATCTGGAAGACCTGTATGACCTTACACCGGTCTTTAAAAATTTATGACAAGGGACATAATTTGCATCTTTGTGGATCGTATTACATTCTGTTCCACTCCCACATGTGTAAATATGCTTTATTCCTGCGGCCTTAATATCACTCAATGCTGCATCCAAAAAAGTGGGATTATATCCATGAAAACTCGTGTCTCTTCTCTGCCTCCTTTTTAAATTAAATGACTTACTTTTTATTGAGTAGGCCTCCATATAGTGACACTTCTCACTGTGTTGTCTTTTTAAGGCTTGAGGTGGCTGACAGCTAGATCAGGTTCTGTTAGTAGATCTCTGGGTGATAATACAGTTCATTACCAAGTACCAGTGGTTGTAAGTAAGAGTGTATGTGCCTTCAGGTTCTCTGTTGACTTCGGGTGGCACCATGAATTCCATGGGTTTTCTTAGACAAGGAATTCCCAGAGGTTTTGCCAGTTCCTTCCTCTGAGATAGAGCCTACAACACCTTTGTATTTGTTGTTGGCCTCCCATCCCAGTAGTAACCAGGGATGACCTTGCTTAGCTTCCAGTGTCAGATAGGATCTGCTGCCTTTAGAATAATAATAAATATTTATTTATATCCCGCCTCTTCCTCTTTGAGGATGGAGGCGGGTAACAACAAAGTTCATACAATACACAATAATAAAAACAACAAGCCCCACAAGACCCCGGCCCAACCCTCCCTCCCAACTATAAAATTAAACAGTAAAAGACTGTTAAAAAGTACATAACAATACATCAAAATTAAAAAACAAACCGCAAATAAGAAAAATAATAAGGAGGGGGATTCGAGTGGTTCTGGACATTATCAATTGGGGAAGGCCTGCTGGAAGAGAAAGGTTTTTGTCGCCTTTTTGAAAGCCTCAAGCGAGGATAATTGGCGAATCTCTTCCAGCAGGTCATTCCATGTTTTTGGAGCGGTGACAGAGAAGGACCTCTGGAAGGTCACTGCCAGTCTGGTCTTTCTAGATTGTAAAAGGTTTTTCCCGGAGGATCAGAGTGTACAGGACAGATTGTATGGGAGGAGGCGTTCCTTCAAGTAGACTGGACCCAGGCCGTGTAGGGCTTGAGAGGTGATAACCAACACCTTGTACTGAGCCCGGAAGCTAATAGGCAGCCAATGTAGTGATTTTAAAATAGGTGTAGTATGGTCGAGCTTGGATTTTCCAGCGACCAGTCTGGCTGCCATGTTTTATATCAATTGGAGCTTCCAGACGTGGCACAAAGGTTGCCCCATGTAGAGCGCATTGCAGAAATTAAGGCGAGGGGTTACTAGAGCATGTACAGTCGTTTCCAGGTCCCGCTGCTCCAGGTAGGGATGCAACTGGCATATCAGCTGAAGCTGATAACAGGCACTCCTAGCTGTTGCATCAATCTGAGAAGACAGTTGAAGCGATGAATCCAGGAGCACCCTCAAGCTGTGGATGCAGTCTTTCAGGGGAAGTGTGACCCTATCTAGAACTGGCGAACTTATCTCCATACCTGGATTGGGGTTACCTATCACAAGTACTTCCATTTTATTTGGATTCAGCTTAAATCTATTTTCCCTCATCCAATCGATTACCGCCTTCAGGCAATCATTCAGGGGGGAGATGCCCTCCTTGGTCACTGAAACAGTCTGAGACATAGAGAAATAAATTTGGGTGTCATCAGCATACTGATAACCCCCCTCCCCATGTCTGTGGATGATCTCACCCAGCGGCTTCATGTAAATGTTAAACAGCATGGAGGACAGAATGGTGCCCTGAGGGACGCCAGATGTCAGCTCTCTCGTAGAGGAGCAGCTGTCCCCCAGCATCACCACCTGGAATTTGCCCAAGAGGTAGGAACGTAGCCACTGCAAGGTGGAGCCAGTGATTCCCAACTCTCTCAGGTGTTCCAGAAGGATACCATGGTCTATGGTATCAAAGGCCGCTGAGATGTCCAAGAGCACCAACAGGGCCACACTTCTCCTATCAATGCACAGACAGAGATCATCAACCAAGGCGACCAGAACAGTCTCCATTTCGTATCCCAACCTGAAGCCAGTTTGAAATGGATAGAGATAATCGGTGTCATCCAAGACTGCTTGGAGCTGGTTTGCAACCGCCCTCTCAATCACCTTACCCAAGAAGGGAAGAAGAGATACTGGCCGATAATTTTTTTTGTCCAGGGGATCAGGGAAAGGTTTCTTTAGAATGGGTTTCAGCACTGCTAATTTCAGGTTTGATGGAAAACAACTTTCCCTGAGGGAAACATTGATTATGAATTGTAGCAACTTCAAAGTTGCCTCACCTCCCTGGATGGCCAGCCAAGATGGACAGGGATCGAGAGGGCAGGTGGTCTTTTTTTACCTTACCAAGCAGCTTGAGTACATCATCAGTACTCATAGACTGAAATTGATCCAAGATAACCTCATTAATGGAGTCACTAGATGCTTCTCTTGTTGACTCTGTACTAATGCCGGCATCTAAGTCTGAACTCCCAAGCTGTGCCAGTGAGATCAGAAGAACTGGTCTCGAGGGGGATGTTGAAGTCCCCCAGAACAAGAAGCCCGGGGGTCTCCAACACCAGCTCCGAGAGCAGTTGTGTCAACTCGGCTAGGGAGTCTGTTAAGCTACGGGGTGGTTGATAAACCAACAGAATCCCCAGGCTATCCCTGGACTTCAGGCGAAGGTAAATACACTCAGTGTGGTCAGTTTTAAGGACAGGTATCCTGATCAAGGTGAAGTTATTTTTGTGGACCATGGCAACACCCCCTCCTAGCCCACTTTCCCTTACCTGCTCATTAACGGTATACCCAGCTAGAAAGTATTTAGGCAACATTCATTGTTTTTGAGGGAAATAAAAAAGTTCACTGTCTCTGTTCAAAGTAGCTTCTGAATTTATTTATTAATTGGAATAGAACGGTAGTTGGGAAGAATGTAATTATTTCATATGAGAGAAGATTTGTCTGTAAACTCTACTTCTAGTATTGAAAATCAATTTCTGACATTCTCTGTTGATTTTCCTGAGTCATGGCTTTATATCTAACGCCAGTTGGTGGACCTGGGGTTCTAGCAGAATAAAATAAATTAAACATCAAGGTAGATCCTGCTAGTAGAAAACTTTTCCTCCCCTGTCCAGTAAAGAGATTGTCTTTCAAGATGGCACCTGAATCACTTGCCTGCCTGCAAAACCCTGCAATGGTTGGATGAATATTTGTGAGGAGAGCTGGAGAAAGACAACAACTTGCCGTTCCATCTCTTCTTTTAGTTTACAATAAAAAGCAAATGGCCTCTTTAAAATCTAGACTGATTTGAAAGTTTAAGAGAGCTTTGTCCCTGAGAGAATGGCTGGTGCTGCAACTCAAGACATAAACTAATGAAAGCATCCTGTTGGTTTGCATGTGCTCTGTTTGTACACTTTGGGAATGGTTCAGTGATCCATTTACTTCTGATGTGGGCAAGCCTGAGAATTACTTGCCCCTTGGGGAAGCCTCCTGCTGTCTGTCTGTCTGTACAAGCCTTTGTTCTATGAAGACTGCCTCCCGGCTGTGGAAGGATGGCCATGGTTTCCTTGCACAGATGTGGCAGTTCAGCCTCTCCAAGGGTGGGTTAATTTGACACATTTCAAAATGGAGCTTGTAAAATATGTGATTAAAATTAGAAAGTTGTAGAACTTTCAGAAAGTAAGTGTTCATGTATCTTCCGTCAAATTACTGAAGGTACTCAATTCTGGCCTAACATAATCTTTCTCCCTTCTTCCACTCTGCTCAGCAACTGTCTCTTATGTGGAGTGGGAACAGGGAATTGTACATCATGATAAAATCAAAGGCCTATTACAGACTGCCAAAATAAAGCTGCTTCGGGTTTCTTTGGAGGTATGCTATTTAAAGGATGCATGGGTCCTAAGAGTCTGGAGATCACGCCAAAGCCACACTCTATTCCTAAGCACCGGAGTGCAGCTTTGGTGCAGCTTCCGGATTCTTAGGGTGCATGCATCATTTAAACAGCTTACCTCCAAAGAGACCCGAAGCAGCTTCATTTTGGCAGTCTGTAACAGGCCTTTCCTTTTAGCCCTCTTTACTGAGGAGAGAGTGCTGTGGTTGCTTTGGATTCCTGTTCTCTGCTTTGTCTTCTCTGGTTCCCACAAAACAGAAGTTTGGAAACATGGGCTTTATTTGTTTATTGCATGTTTAGACTGCCTAAAAACCAGAGATCTCTGGGTGGTGTAGTGTATATGAGGAACATAAAATACAAGCAAGAATACAGTGAATAAAAATAGCCTATAATAAGGCCAGCAGGAAATAGTAAAAACCCTGCAGCACATAAAACTAAAGTAAAACCAGCTGCCAAATGGAAGAGCGCTAAGATCAAAAGTACCCTAATTGCCTCTGTATCGCAGCTAATAGGCTTTGGCATGGCCATCCAAGGATTTTGTTTGATCCTTCTTTTTAACTGTCTTGTAAGTTGTTGTCAGACAGAGCTTTGTGTAGTAGAATGTTCTCTAAGGTAACAGAGTACTCTTCAGAGAAACACTTGATTTGATGTGTTAACTTCAAAATGGGAGGCACACCATGCTATTGTGTACTAAGACAGACAGCAACTGTACCCTGTTCTCTTTTCCCACGCCTCTCTGGAATTATTTATTCATTTCGATTTAATATCCCTCAATATGGACCCCTTTGTAAGTTAAAAATGTGGCTTACTGTATAAGTTAAAAGAAAACACAGTGGTTCCTCCACATTCACTGGGGTTAGAGTTGAAGGACCCCTGTGAATATGGGAAAATGTGGAATGTGGAAATAAAAACCCCCACTATTCTTTTACTTGAGATAACAACTCTCTAGGAATCTCCAGGTCCTCCAGCACATGCCTGTGGTCAACATCTGCCAGACGCTGATCATAGAATCATGCTGGAGGACCTACAAAAGCCTAGAGAAGTGTTTTCTATAGGAACTTCTAGGTTCTCCAGCACAACTCTATGGTCAACTTATTGCAGAGTTGCACTGGAGGACCTAGAGATTCCTAGAGAGAACATATTAATCAAAACTGTGAATAATCAAATCCCTGATAAGTAAGGAGGGGCCAGTCCATGGAGGGCTTTGAATGTCGACAGCAGGAGCTTATACTGAATGCGGAAAGGGAGAGGAAGCCAGACCTTCTTTCTCCTCACCTTCCCACCAGGGCCCTCCGTTCTGGTAGTCAAGGTCTGCTGTCCCAGCCCAGGATTTCCTCTGTCCCATCCCGGATTCGCCCCTTTTCACTCGCTGCCCCTCACTCCTGGAACCTTCTTCCTCCACAAGCAAGAGCCATCACTTCTTTAACCAGCTTCAAAACGGAGTTGAAAACCATCCTGTTCAGAGAAGCCTTCCCAGGCATTGCATAACTGTCGCTTACTATTTGATGTTCTTTTGGTGCCTGTTTATCAAACCATTTCCTGTATTGCTATGTACTGTATATGCATTATCCTACTTGAGAGTATGTGTTTTCCCTGGAAAATGATTAACCATCCATTATGAAGCCAAGCCCTCCCTCCAGTCCATCTGCCTTGATCCAGGCCTCGGAGGTTGAGAGGAACTGCTGGACCTCTTACCCTTTCCCTCCACCACTCCCTTTTCCTTCTGTGTCATGTCTTTTTAGATTGTAAGCCCGAGGGCAGGGAACCGTCTAACTAAAAAGATTGCATGTACAGCGCTGTGTAAATTTACAGCGCTTCATAAATAAAGGTTAATAATAATAATAATAACAACAGTACAGGTAATTTCTTCCTCCTGCTCTCTGACTTCTTAAAATTTATGTGAAGATGCTGCTGGACCATCTGTATGCAAAATGTATGAACTTTAATTGTGCTGTGGCCCTCCTTGGGCTACGTGTCTGTCTGTGTTCCTATCCGTGAGAGACAGAAACTGGCCTATATTGCAGGTAACATGCTATGACAATAAAAAGTTTACACGTTGTTGATTTTTGAAAGGGAGGATGGACAACCATTTTACCTCTCATTGCTCTATTCTGACCTTGCATGGGTGAGGTGAGCATGGCCACAACCCCCCACTGCTCCTACACCACTCATGTTCCTTGTATCTGACCTCTTCTTAGAGAAACTATGCTCCCAGAAGGTCCACTGGCATGCACCATGTGGAAGAATGCCTTTTAAGGGTCTAGTGAGCTTCTCTCTCTCTCTCTCTCTCTCTCTCTCTGCTCAGGTGGAGAGGGGACTGCTTCCTATCTGTCAGAACAGAGAAGCCTTTCGGCACTCTTTCATCCCTTACAGTGTCCCAACTACTTCACCCTGTGGTTCTTCTCTCAAGAAACTTGTGTTTGAAACAGAGAGCAAAGAGGCTAGCATGGCAAAAGATCTCGGTGGCCAATCTCTCAACTAAGCTCAGGAAGAAATGGGTTTAATTGGAGCACTCATTCAAGAAAGATACTTGCAGGATGTGGATTGTCTCCTGCTAGCTTAAAGTTTGAACAAGGGCACAGGCAGCAAAATACAGAGTTTTACTTCTGCTTGTGGGTTTTGCGAGTCAACTTTAAACAGACAATATTGGTTTCAGTGCCTGCTAGGGATCATGGCTTCCAGAAGGATTGATTGATTCTGGACGTTTACTTGTGGGAAAGTGTGAGAAGTTTGTAGACAGCATGCAAGTTCTGGAATTGTTGTTTCCCCTGAGATGCTGAAGCACTCCCCCCCCCTTTTTTTTTTACAGATGATATCATTAAACTGAATAAGAAAGAAGAGAGGAAGCAGTATATCCCCAGAATGAAGAGGGGAGTTCAACAGAATGGCACACAACAATTTAGGATGAGGAGAACCAAGTGGGGAATCCAGGAATACACAAGTAGGTTGTCTGTTTTGTGTATAAAACTATGCAGGGGCATGTGACAAGTCATATAAAGTGCATTCATCTTCCTAAACTGTTAAAGTAATTTTACATCTAAGGGATAAATATATTTCCATTCTCTCTTTCCTTTTATTCTTTCTATACTAAACCTGACATAGATTCCTCTTCCCTTCCAAATTTTTAGTTTCATTGCCACTTGAGATGAAGGCTTCATTTCAGTCTTAGTTCTGTCCTTTGCCCTATTACCATATTCTTATTTATTGTTCCCCATTTCAGGTTTTGGCAAGAACCGCTTCGGCCGCAGAAGGAGGCTAGCAGGGAAGAGGCACCCATACACTGTTAAAACTGGCCTGGCAGCTAGAAAAGCATTAGGAACCCACAAAGGCATAAGCCCTCTCAACAGATCACCTCTCAGTGAAAAGGTGAATAAGTGGGTTTCTGGGGAGACATTGCTCCACCTTTGTGTATGTGATTTGAGAGCTAGAGCGATGTGGTAGTTTGACTGTTGGGCTAGGACTCGGAGCCAGGGGCTTAGCCATGGAAACCCACTGGATGATATGGGGGCAAGTTTCACTCTCTTAGTGTCAAAGCAAGGCAGTGGCAAACCTCCTCTGAAAAAGTCATGCCAAAAAAACCCATTAATAGTTTGATTTTAGGGGTCACCATAAGTTGGAAATTATTAGAAAGTACTCAATAAGTGTCTGATTTGCTATGTTTTGAAAATTGCTGTGATTGTGTTTTGTCTGCTCCATAGTTTCAAATGGAAGGGATCCAGCATAGTTGGTCCACTTATGGAAGAAACCCTTCTGTAAACCGAGTTACTCTTAACATTCTCCCACCAAGGGAACCGAGGTGGCTTAAATAATTGAAAGTAGAAGTTGGCTAAAATTTACAAACAAAAATAGAGTTTAAAAAACAATGCTATTAAAAGCAGATAGTAAAAAATAGCTTAAGTACATTAAAAACAAAAATTAAAGCCATGCAGGATAAAAACCACACCATTATCTACACTATTCTACCATGTAATTAAAAAATCAATTAACGGCCTCTCCTTCCTTGAATGGAATTGCTATGCTGGACTCAGTGCCAGATCTGCCATCTTTCACAAGTCTTCAGGATATGTTTCCCCCAGCTATGGTTTTGACAGAGCTGGCAATGAGAGTAACTCCTGTGTTTCCATTTCAAAAATGACAGGCACTGCAGAAGTGTTTCTTGCTTTATCCTTCAATTCAAAAAAGGGTAGACAAGTCTTATATTAACCCAGAGACTTTGTTATTGTGTCTGATGGAGAACATGAACAGTTTCCTCCCTTGCCTGCTTCACCCACGCATGCTACCTCTTTTCCTCCTTCTAAAACCTAGTCCAAGTGATGTATTTAATCTGATGGATTTTTTCCACTTCCTCCTTAATGTTGCAACCCAATCTTACACATTTATACTCAGAATGCAGTTGCAGGGTTGGCAAATTGCCCACCACAGATGGTATGTGGTCCTTAGACCCCTATTGTAGCTCTTGGAGCCCCTCATTATAAATCACCTACAAAGGCTTAAGAATGGAGAAGTCAAGAAAATTTCTTTGGTTCTTTATTTCTCAGAGTCGGAGGAAGTGATAGTTAGAGGAGGAGGCGAAGAAAGAGGAAGATGGTTTTTTAATTGTGATTTTTGTTTCATTTGCTTGGTTTACTCCATTTGTTCCACTGTGAAAGCTCTCTTTGGCGGGATACAGACCGTCGTTTTGAGGCGGTCTCCCGCCGGCGCCATTTGCTCCGCACGGGAGCCGCAGCAGCCAAACCGTGCGGCTCCTGCACGGAGCAAAAAAGAAGCTCCATTTTGGAGCTTCTTTTTGCGGCGCCTTTATGACGTCGTGAGGCGCCGCTGGCGCATTCGCAACGTCATAGGCGTCGCGACACGTCTGGACGCTATGCGTCCAGTACGTAAACATGGCGGCCCCCATGTGGAAGGGGCGCCACCATGTTGTACGTATTCTATACGTACTAGAGGGAGGTCTTTATCCCGCCCTAGAAAGCCATTTATAATGCATAAAAATACATGGGTGAGAACCAACTATACTCCTCTCAGGCCTTGAGTGACAATTTGGGATGGAGATAAAAGAGTGCCTGGAGAAGTCAACTGATTTTAATTGCTCCCAAGTAAATGTGCATAAGATAGCAGCCTTAGTGAATTTTAAGATACAGTTGGCCCTTCTTAAACACGGATTCAAGCATCCACGGTTTGAAAATGTTAAAAAAAGTATAAATTTCAAATATCAAACCTTGATTTTCCATTTTTTTTAAGGGACACCGTTTTGCTATGTCATTGTATTTAATGGGACTTGAGCATTAACGGATTTTGTTATCCATGAGGGATCTTGGAACCAAACCCCAGCGTATGACAAGTATTTATTCTGGCCTTTTGGCCCAAAATGGAATCCTATCAAAGGCTTAGAACTGTTGAATTTTACACACCATCAAAATTAAACACATAAAAATTGGGTGAAAAGAAAGAAACAAATTATTGAAACCACACTGAAGGGATCCAGCATAGTTGAAGCTGAAGCAAAGGAAGAAAAATTGAGATAGGTAGATAGGTGCAACCAGGAAGGACCAGACTCCCATCTCCACTAACTACAAGTATGATAATCTTGTGTTGTGGTAAAGTGGGGAGGTTCTTGTTCCAGTGGCTGGATTCGTGAAGGCAAGAGCTGCCTCCTGGTGACCGGGCAGGAGACTTCACAAAAGGTCCTTTCTTAAGCTACGGGCAACAGGAAGTGTATGCGTGTGCATCCATGCATATATAACTAAGTGTTAGCATATTAGGAGCCAATGGAGGGTAGTGGTGTGAGTAGTGGAGTAGGACTTTGAAGATTAGGGTTCAATTCCTCACTCAGCCAAGGAAATTCATTGTGTGTTTTTGGGTGAATTACACATTCTCAGCCACAGAAAACCCTCATGGTAGGTTCATTTTAGAATTGCCATAAATTGGAAACTGCTTCAAGGCACACGACAATAAGCATGTTACTAACATTGTGGACTTAATTGCAACAATGGTTTATGACTTTCAGTTTTAATTCATTCACTGAAGCTGTTGGAAGATCATTCACTTTTATGTACCATATAGTATTATTATTTATTTTTAGGTTTTATCATGCCATCTTGTATTATTCAAAAGACACATGTGAAATTTACAAACAGTAAAAATAATCCAGACATCTCAATAAAGCCAACATGCACAGCAACAGATTAACAGCAGATGATGAGCAGCTTCCAATGCTTAAGCAGCTTTCTTTGTCTTTTCAAATGTTCTTTATCAGTTTTACATAAATCATATATACATTCCATTATTCCATACAAATACATATCCATATTTAACATATACATCTATTTTTAATTCTTCTCCATATTTTTCCATATTTCTTTACTTCTTCTTTGTCAAAAGCCGTTTTTTTTAAGACAGGCTAAACAGTTATATTATTATTATTATTATTATTATTATTATTATTATTATTATATTAATGTTTATATTTATATCTTGCTTTCCCCAAAAATTAGAAACTAAAGTGGCTCACAATTTAAAAGAACAATACAATTAAAAACATACAAAAAGAAAGCACTGAAATAGAATTAAACTATTTACAGTATTAAAACAATTCACATTCATTAGAAGAATAAAAGGCAATTTAAAAGATAAAAAGCTCTTTATTCCCGTACTTCACATACACAATTATAGAAAGAAGAATACATTGTATAGCTAAATGAGGAAGCTATACATTTACAGTATATTGAAAGCATAAGAGACCATTCCAAACATTCCTTCCTTGTACAAAATACCCATGTAAAAACAACAAGGTTTCTGGGGTCCAGCCAGGTAGCTCGGATTTACTCAATATAATGAGAAAAGAGTGTCATTTTCAGTGTTGGATCTTTCTTTGTTACTGTATTGTTCAGTAGCTTGAACTTTATAATAGAAGATGTTGTAACATTATTTTAAGTAAAACAGAGTCTCATGGCATCTTAATAGCTAACTGAAGTCCAAAGCACACTGGAGCAATAATCCAGTTTGAGACGTCTTTAAAGGCCCTAGCTCAATGCTAGAGAATCCTGGAAACTGTAGTTCTGTGAGACATTTAGCCTTCTCTGTCAGAGAGCTCTGGTGCCTGGAAAACTGCATTTCCCAGGATTCCCTAGCACCGTTAAAACAATGTCAAAATGGATTATTTCTGCAGTGTGTTTTGGACTAGAATTATGGTGGTGGACACTTTCTTGGATGTCACTAAATGAAGTGGTCTCTATTCCACAAAAGCTTCTGTCACCATAAACCTATGAGTATTTTAAATGCCCAAAGAATGGGTAGTATATAGTAATTTTTTTTAAATAGGCTTCACACTGCCTGTTCTCTGGGAATGTGTAGGCCTAACTTCTAATACAGACTTCTATTTTTTAAAAGAACATACAGCGAAACTACTCAGTTTTGAAAAGGAAGACAACCATTCAAAGATCATCTGAGTTACAGAGGAAGCAAGGAGCTATTTTCAGGAGGCCTACCTTGTTAAACAGAAGGTGAGATCTATGTGCCATTTGCAAATGCCAGCCCTTTCAAATGATTTTTGTTCCCCTGACAAATCCATTTTGACAGCTGTAGGAGAAAGAAATGTACTTTTTCCAGTCATCTGGAAATAAATTACTTGATAAAGAGAAAATGTTCTGTGTACAAGAGAAATTCTCTCTCTGGTGTCATAATGGGTGGATTTACCCATCTATGCTATTTCATAGAATCATAGAGTTGGAAGAGACCACTAGGGCCATCCAGTCCAACCCCCTTCTTCTGCCATGCAGGAAATCCAAATCAAAGCATCCCTGACAGATGGCCATCCAGCCTCTGTTTAAAGGCCTCCAAGGAAGGAGACTCTATCACCCTCTGAGGGACTGTATTCCACTGTCGAACAGCCCTTACTGTCAGGAAGTTCCTCCTAATGTTGAGGTGGAATCTCTTTTCCTGTAGCTTGCATCCATTGTTCCGGGTTCTGTTCTCTGGAGCAGAAAAAAACAAGCTTGTTCCCTCCTCAATATGACATCCCTTCAAATATTTAAACAGCGCTATCATATCACCTCTCAACCTTCTTTTCTCCAGGCTAAACATCCCCAGCTCCCTAAGTCGTTCCTCATAGGCCATGGTTTCCAGACCCTTCACCATTTCTGTCGCCCTCCTTTGGACACGCTCCAGTTTCTCAATGTCTGAATTGTGGCGCCCAGAACTGGACACAATATTCTAGGTGGGGCCTGACCAAAGCAGAATACAGTGGCACTATTACTTCTCTTGATCTAGACACTATACTTTTATTGATGCAGCCTACAATCGCATTGGCCTTTTTAGCTGCCGCATCGCACTGTTGACTCATGTTCAACTTGTAGTCTACTTGGACTCCTAGATCTCTTTCACACGTAGTTTCATTCAGCCAAGTGTCCCCCATCCTATATTTGTGCATTTTATTTTTCTGCCCTAAGTACCTTACATTTCTCTGTGTTGAATTTCATTTTGTTAGCTTTGGCCCAGCTTTCTAGTCTATTCAGGTCATTTTGAATGTTGATCCTGTCCTCTGGGGTATTAGCTATTCCTCCTAATTTGGTGTCATCTGCAAATTTGATAAGTATTCCCCCAATTTTTTCCTCCAAGTCATTGATAAAGATGTTGAATAGCACTGGGCCCAGGACAGAGCCCTGTGGGACCCCACTGGTCACTTCTCTCCAGGATGAAAAGGAGCCATTGTTGAGCACCCTTTGGGTTCGGCCAGTCAACCAATTACAAATCCATGTAACAGCTGCCTTGTCTAGCCCACATTTTACAAGCTTGTATGCAAGAATGTCATGGGAAACCTTGTCAAAGGCCTTACTGATATTTGGATAAACTATGCTGAACTTGGAGCAGGAGAAGTCAGGTTTTGGCTAATTTTTTAAAAAATTATGAAACATATATTCATACATACATAGAACAATCACATAACAAACAACACTTATACCTACAGCGACATTATTTTGTGGACCTTCTGGAGCGAAACTAGTATTCTGTATACAGTATCTCATTGCCTTCAAGCCTTTATTCTTAACTTTAATCTGTTTTACTTATCTATGTGTTAGGGCCAGAACAAACGGCCCGCCCTTTCCAAAGACGGATTGGGACTGCGGCAAACACATGCCATGGCCCCAATCTGCCTTGGATCCGCCTCCTTGTTCAATCAGCTTCTGGACATGTGGCATCAAAATGCCATGCTTCAAAGCTGCCCAAACGGTAGGGTAAAAGGGCTGTCTGTTCGGCCCCTCTGACTCTCTGCTATATAATCCTTTTGCCCTCTTGTTTTACTTGTTCTCTTTCTTTCTTCTCTTCATCTAAACTGCTTTTTCCTCATTCCTTTTATTTCATTCCTTTCTTCCTCCCTCTCCCTCTCTCTCTCTTCTAACCTCTCAACTTCCCCATCTCTCGTTTTTTTAAATTATTTTTTTTATTTTAGGTTTTCCATTAAAATATACAAAGTTTGCATAACGTGACAAAAACAGCAACAACAACCATTAACTACAGGGCCAAGGGTATGTGTCAGATGAATAATTATTTTGCAGCAGAGTTACAAAACTGGTCCTCTGCAAGAGCCAGGGAATCTGGCCTATCTAGCTGTAAAGTGTCTATCCAGAGATCCATCTGTGATGTAGTTTGACAGTGGAACACACTCCCTCAGCGTGTGGTGGGATTTCCTTCCTTGGAGGTCTTTAAACAGAGGCTGGATGGCCATCTGTCGGGGATGCTTTGATTGAGATTTCCTGCATGGCAGGGGGTTGGACTGGATGGCCCTTGCAGTCTCTTCCAATTCTGTGATCCTATTAATTAGGAGGTTGGATCCAAAGGGAGTGATGATAAATATAGTCAATAAAGATAATCCAGTCTGCTTGAAATGTCTCATTCCTTCTGTGACCAATGCAAAATCTATTTATAGCACATAATCAATCACATACCCCAAATTCTAACCCACCAGTTTTCAGTGGACAGGTCACCTGACTTCCAACATTTGGCTACCTCTAATCTGTCAATAGTGAGGAGAAAAATGATCAGTTTCCTATGTTTCAAGTTAGAATTGTCTTTAACAAATATAGAAAGCAAAATTAAAATTGAACAAAATTTATGGTTTGAGCAGTGATACATGAAATTTATTAAAGGACTGCATCCCAGAATGTTCTCACTTTAGGGCATTCAATCCCCGTATGTATATAAGAGCCTCTAGATTTACAACCCTTCCAGCAATCTGGAGAAAGTGTTTTAACTATTTTGGACAGTGTAACAGATGTGAGATACTATCTATGAATGGTTTTCAGGGTATATGGATGCTGAGTGGAATTTGTATGGAGGGGGTGAAGATCAAATATGACCCCATACAGCCTCTTAAATCGTGGCTTTCAGTTCTGTTTGCCAGAATGAGTGCATATATTGGTCTTTCCCATATGAATTTTCCAGGATATGTTTGTAGATAAGTGATACCGTCCCTTTAGTATGAGATGCGGTGTTCAAACAATAATTTAAAAAAAAAAAAGATAGCGGAGAAGGAGTTTCTCCTGCGGAGGCTAAAGAGGAGTCAGTTTTAAAAGCAGTAATTATATGGCCAGCTGTCACAGCATGTCTCTGATGTAGAGGAACCACCGCTTTCTGGGGCTTTTCTATAAGCACACGGTGTGCATAATGGATGTCTTTTGTGTGTGGGTTCATCAGCAGTCCATTTCATCCAATCTCTCATCTCTTCTCATTTGTCTGTAATGGCAAATTTGAATCAAAGCTGGATAAAGGTAAGCGTGTCATCCCCCCCCCCTTTCCTCCCTTCTTGAAAAAGGATAATGAAAGTATTGATATCAAATATTTTCTGTTAAGTAGATTTGACAGTCTTTACATATGGCTGTGCCCAGGTCATTTTCAGAGCTTGTGAATGTTACTTGAGGCTATTCTGACTGAGAGATTTTGATTTGAGACTGAGAGTCAGTGACTTGCATTTACAGTGGTCTACTTGGGGTTGATAAATTTGTTTGGTTCTATCCATTTTTTAAAACCTGTTTGATAGCTGGAAATACTGAATTTCCACATATTTGACATTTCCTTGAGACTCTCCTCGGGGAAAAATTTAGATTGTAATCTTGAGGCAGGGAACATGTATTTTTGTGATATTTATTTGTTATATTTCCTTGTAACAGAGTAATGTACTGTTTTGATAATTATTATAATATTTTATCATTGCTTACAGAACTAATATACAATCCCCTTCTGCCAGGATTGGGAATAAGTTATACCAGCAGAAAGACACACGCCAGGCAACTTTTCTCTTCAGGAGGGGCCTGAAGGTATCATAGAAAACACAGCAAATGTGCTAAACTCTTCCTGCATTTCTCTAGTTGAGGTGTCTGATAATCCAGATAAAATCTGAAGAAAACATGGCTAAAACATGGCCTGAGATCTGCTTCTAATGCTGTTTTATGATAGCTATTAAGATTTGGTAGCATTACTAGAAGAGTTCATATCAGAGTGTAGTCTTGGGTATGCATTGTGCATCTAAGGTGCAACCTAAGGACATCAGATAGGATGGATTGTATGATGATAATGCAGGGTTTGCATAGACTTGATTCATGTTTTGGCAAAGCTTTCAATCAAAAATGAAAAAGTGGAATGTACATCATTCCTTTGGAGGGAGGGAGATCAGAATTTTTTTCTGGAAAGTCAACTGTGGTTTCATTCCACTGATGTGAGCATATGTACTGAAGCAGCAGATCATATGTATAGAAGCAGACTATCTTAAAGCAAAGCCAGGTAGCTGTAAAGTGAGGTCCTGAACATAGTGCCTACACAGTGTTGGAAGTTGGGAGCAACTCTTGGGAGAGCAAGAACAAAATACTTGAGTTGGAGGGGCAAGGAGGGGCACTCAGAGCAAAAGATATGTGAGAGAGCATTTTATTCAGTACATTACTAGACACACAGTCTTTGCAGCACTGGGTGGGCCTGTGGACTTGGAACAGTAATACTTTAGAATGTCGAAATCTCCCACACATCACCTGACCTTTGGGATTCACTAAGCCCTTTAAAATAAGGGTCTCTGTATATTGAGGCTTATTTTGATACATTCTGCTTTAAAATTCTTTATTTTCAAAGCAATTAACAGTTGGCTTGACCATCGTATTGTTATTATGCCAGTCTGCTCTGTAGATTCCTATTGCAACACATACATGGGTTCTTGTGGAAAATGTGACTGCCAACCCCTAAACCAGTTAGGAGGTCTGTGTTAGTTAAGTTTGAGACAAAGTTTACAATGGTTTATTGAGTAGTGGCAATTACTTCCTTCATCAGTTTTTCCCTGCTCCCAACACTCTCGGTAATTCCCCCCACCCACATGGGCTTCAACTTGCTTGCTGTATTTGTATGACTAAATATTTCTATTTTCCCTCTCCTAGGTGCAAGCACAAGTACATCCAGAAGATAATCTCAGTGGCCAGGGCGCAAAAAGAACTCGTCTGTAGGTCTTCTAATTTAAATGGCTCAACCAATCACAGATTATGAGTGAATGTTCAGGCTGATACTTTATTTTATCATTGGCCGGTGTAACAGCTTGCTGATGTATGTCTGATTCTGGCAACTGGAAATATCTGTTGCCTTGTGAAGCTGGAAGCAGTAAGAGCTGCAGCAGGAGTAGTGGAGTACCAGAAGGGTTGTGCTTTGTTGCTAATTTAGGACAGTTCATTTTATTTATACCCTGTCCTATATCAGAAGATCTCAGGTTGGGGTACAGAGAGTAAAACAACAATTTAAAACCATATAAAACATTATAGGGTAATTTAAAACAGTTTGAAGCATTTTAAAACCGTTTAAAACAATTTAATCTGTAAATGAAGAAGCATGCATTATATCCAAGCTCTACATTGTAGTCAGGCCATGATCCTGAGATCACCGAGATAGACAGTTGGCCTGTCCAGATGCTTCTTCACCTCAAAGCCTGCCACATTTTGCTTCTTGTTTTTAAGATCCATTAATGAAAAAAACTGTGTGTCTTCTTAATTTTGCTGGCTGAGTGGTTGCTTCTAGCAGAGCCTTTCTTCACTAGCTCTAATGCAGTGACAAACCTTCAGCTCTGCCATCAAAGAATCAGAGTTTCTGCCCAAATGTGAGAGGATATTTGCCTGTGACTGTCCTCCTTCCAATCTAATTATGGGTTTTCTTTATGACACCAGATTCAGCTGCTTGAAGCAGAACTGCAGATTTAGTCATATGCTGTCATGCTGTAGACAACATAATCTTTCTCTAGCCAGCTCTCCTGTGGTTCATGAGACACAAAGCATACTGACATGTTAACCAGAAAGTTAAAAAATTGTTGCTTCCCATGTGGGAGCCTATATTGATTGGCTGAACATAATTTCTCAGCCAGCCAGCTGTTTTGTCCTGATAGTCTTCACTTATCCAGTTTAAAAATGGACTTGTCAGTGCAGTCAGCTGAAAGCAAATAGCTAACACACACAAAAAATTAGTTTTATCATTGCACAGCTAATTTCTTGTACTGTTTGTCTGTACACAGGGGGGATTTGTGGCTAACTGCTGTATAATGTCTCCTGGACTGGCAGTTGTTTACCCAGCACTTCAGAGTTCCATTCTTGTGCTATAGTTAAAGTATCACCTAGGGAGGAATGTGTGCTATATAATGCCAAAGGGTTGACCGTATATTGGTCTGGAAATATGGTTCTTATTTCTCCCAACCAGATGGCGAACATCCACTACTAATGGAGGAATTTTGACTGTATCTATTGACAATCCTGGTGCAATTCCTTCTCCAATGTGAGTAAAGCCACTTTACTTTCCAAAGTCTTGGTTGATGGGGATAGGTATGGGAACTGAAGAAAATGTACTCCTAGCTGGCAAGGGTTGCTTGTAGTGTTTAAGTCCAGCAGTAGGATCTACTTCCAAACTAACGATTACAAAAGAGGAAGACTGATTCAAGACATAAGGCCACATGTCTTGAATCAGTCTTCCTCTTTTGTAATTGTTAGTATGGAAGTAGACCCCTTTTCCTTCCTATTTTAAGTTTTGGTGAAATAAACCATTTCAGCTGCAACTGTTTAAGGTGCCATTATAATTTCTTTCTCTACAGTTCTTTGAAGCCAAGGGTAAGCAGTACGCCTATACCTCCCTTTCTTATGAAGCGGGAACAGTCAGAGGAGAAGAAGGTTCCTAAAGGAGTCCCACTGCAGTTTGACATTAACAGTGTTGGAAAACAGGTTAGCTATTCCAAGCTATCCTGCATTCAGATAAAACAGCTGTGCTGTGTTGATACAAAATATGCCCCATATTGGGCTGTTTTATTTTACTTGATAATATTTGGGCTGCTTCATTATACTTCAGAGCTTGCTGTGGAACGTTAGAGCTTTCTTTCTGAAATGGTTTTCAGCTACTTGCACATTCCAGGTGCAAGAAAGTGGTCTGATAAGGTATTTCACATAATTATCTTTCTCTATTGATAGGCCTTGCCTCCCTCCCCCAGCACGTTACTTTATAAAAAAATTTTTTTCCTACATCCGTTCATTTTTGCTTCTTTTTTCCCCCCCTTTCAACTATCCTTCCTCTTTCTTGTTCTTCCAAAATTGGAAGCCTTACAGTCTGCTCCACTGAATCCACTCTGATCAAGATAAACCATTTCCCCCCTGGTCTGATTGATTTCCATCCTTCCACATCTAGACCATCTCTGCTTAGACCTTAATGCAATATTTCTTAAACAGTTTGAACCTAGGCCCTCTCTTCTGCCCCTACTAAGCCAAGTTCCAATCATATGTTCAGTAGGTGCACTTAAGGTAAATGGTTTGTGTTCACAGCTGTTTGAGGAGAGTTTTTGACAGTGGCATAAATCTCTTTCCCCTTTTTCTTTCATTGCTTCCACTTTTATTGAACCCCCCACTTGTCATGGTTCACTTACAAGGTCCAGTGGGGGAGAAAGATGTTGACTGAAGCTCATACTAGGGTCAAGTGTTGGTTTAGCACTGTTCACTCACTTGGAAGGCCTGGTTGTTGAGCAGGCGAACGAACCAGCCAGTCAAAGCAGTGAAGATGTTCAGGCATCTGAAGAAGGGTTCTGCTTGGTTACTCCGGAAGATGAGCCAAACTGTGGAAAATTTGTGGTTCCTCTTTCTCCTGTTTGCTAATTTTCTTCTTAGGATTTCTTGCAGAACTAAGATACCTGCAGGATCAGTCGACATTATCTAGGAGCTAGGTGGCCCCCATCTTCATTGTTGGGCAATTTCTAGGTGCTAAGGTGCTGCATTTGACCTCCAGAATATCCATGGGCTGCATTCCAAACCATGACTATTGGATTTTTGTGGGGGTTTTTGGGCTATGTGGCCATGTTCTAGAAGATTTTCTTCCTGACGTTTCACCAGCCACAGATGGTTTTTGAAGTGGGTTATAATTCTCAGAGCATCAGGAAGTGCAGTCCATCTTAAGAATAAGCCACATGCTCACCAGGTGCGTTGTGTATGTAGGAAAGTGCAACAATTTTTCCACTGTTGCAACTACACCACAAAAAAACAACAACAACAACAACAAAACAAACCTATGGTAGAAGCTACAAAGTTTGACTGGGGGGGGTCACATGTTGCCTATGCCTGACCTAACTTTATGGACTAAAGATACCTGAGAAACCAGGATATCCCTTCCCCAAGGTTCCATCTCAAGTCTGTGACTTCTACAATTAAGGCCTAGAATATATATATATATATACTCATAGAGTTGGATGAGACCCTAAGGGAGCCCTGGTGGCACAGTGGTTAAGTACCTGTACTGCAGCCACTCACTCAAAACCATAAGGTTGTGAGTTCAGTACTGTACCAGCAAAAGGGCTCAAGTTTGACTCAGGTTTGCATCCTTCCAAGGAAGGAGCTAAAATGAGGACCCAGATTGTTGGGGCAATTAGCTTACAGTTGTAAACCGCTTAGACACTGCTAGTTTGGTATGAAGTGGTATATAAATTAAGCTGTTTGTTTTGTCATCCAGTCCAATGCTATTCTGCCAAGCAGGAAATTAATGCCAAAGTACTCCTGAAGAAGGAGACCCCATCACCCTTCAATGCAGTGTATGCCACGGTCAAACACCTTTTAGAATCGTAGAGTTGGAAGAGACCACAAGGGCCATCCAGTCCAACCCCCTGTCATGCAGGAAATCCAAATCAAAGCATCCCCAACAGATGGCCATCTAGCCTCTGCTTAAAGACCTCCAAGGAAGGAGACTCCACTACACTCCGGAAGAGTTAGTTCCACTGTCGAACCCCTTACTGTCAGGAAGTTCTTCCTAATGTTGAGGTGGAATCTCTTTTCCTGCAGCTTGCATCCATTGCTCTGTGTCTTATTCTCTGGAGCAGCAGAAAACAAGCTTGCTCCCTCCTCAATGTGACATCCTTTCAAATATTTAAACAGGGCTATCATATCACCTCTTAACCTTCTTTTCTCCAGGCTAAACATCCCCAGCTCCCTAAGTCGTTCCTCATAGGGCATGGTTTCTTAGTACTGTACATACATTAATGTTTGAAGGGAAGCAGCTGAAAATATGCATGAGTCTGTTCATGTTCAAACATTTTTGGCAGAGATCTTTCTTTGTCCCACTATCTTCACAGGTTTGTTTGGTGGGAACACGGGAGAGGACTTTGTCCCTGGCTGCTCCCAGACTTTTGAACTCCTTTCCCTGGGAAGCTAGGATGGCTCCTTCTTTGCTCTCCTGCTGCTAGCAAGTCAAAACTTTCCTATTACATCAGGCTTTTAGGAATTAACTGTGATGGGCTTTTATGGTGCCCTGTTTTATCATTTGTAAGCTGCCTTGAGTCCAGTTATTGAGAAAAATCAGAGGTGGTGTGGGGTTGTAAATGGATGGAGGATCATAATGATGACAATGTTAACCAGTTATTGTTGTCATTTTTATCCCTCTTCAGGCTATTTTAATGCATGAATGTTGTGGTAACTTATGTGTTCCTTTGTTTATAGACTAACATGACCCTCAATGAACGTTTTGGGATCCTGAAGGAACAACGGACGACCATCTCTCAGAACAAAGGCAGCCGTTTTGTAACTGTGGGCTAGGGGCCACAAAGAGACATCCCATCTTTCTAAGTAACAGTGGGCCAAAAAGTATGGGGATATATTGGACTTTGTCTCAAGATGCTGATGAAGCTGAACATGTTTGGGTTTTTTTTAAAAAAAATATAAAGATTGATTTCACTTAAAATAGTTGGAGAAAAAACACAACCCTAAGATGATAGTGGACCATAAAAACAAGAAAATTCAGTATGCTTATTTAATAGTTTCATGTTACCTGGAAGAGGAAAAATGCCCACATAACCCCAAGGAGGGAAAAGGCAAATGTGCTGACTTTGATTTCTTAAGCAGCCAATGGATGTTGGTGCTGAATTGGTCTTTGCTCCATCCATTGCTACAAAGCAACAACTCGTGTCATTTTATTATACCTTGCTGCCAACATCTGAAATCTCGCTTGGCATCCACCTTGCAGTGAAGAACATTGACCCCTTCCTGGCCACTTTCCTGCTGCTTTATTTCAGAGTTCTTGGATCCTTTAAAGTTCTGCAGTTTGCCTGACGCACTGGAAGTTCAGTTGTTTGGAAACAAGCAGTGATATAACAATGCAACATTTCGCAGAGGAAAATAGGTGTAATGAGCCATTTCCATCACACCTATTATCACACTTTTTAAGCTACTAGTAAGGCACCTCTGAGGGTCAATATGAATCTAGTCCTTGTGCTTGAGAAATGAACACATTGGTCTCTGTGGGTAAAATGTTTAACCAATGTGTGTGGTAGGTTTCTTTTTTTAAAAAAACAGTGACTTTGCTTTAGAATTCACAAGCTGAAACTTTGCGTTGATGACCATTTTGTGTTACCAGATGAATTATTTTATTTGTTACTTAGTTGTGTTGTAGAAATGTGACTTTTGTGACTCCTGTAGTTGGCAGTAGTTTCAACAGGTGAGTGTAATGGGGATCAAGAAACCTTCCTGTTGTACCAAGGGATTGGAAGCGGTGGAGTCAACATATCAGCAAACACTCAAACCTTCATGTGTGCTGGCTTTTTTAATTTAAATGGACATGTGTTATCATTTTCAGGATGTGTACAAGGTTGAGCATCCCTGAGTTTGGCATCCAGACTTAACTGAGGTTAGCCATGTTAAGAGGCATGGCTTGAGCCAGGCCTGTCATGATACCACTTGCTTCCTGGACTAAGCATGTCCATAGTGCTGCATTTGGGGAACATCGGCAAAAGGATTCTTCATGGTTTGCTCAGTCTCAGAAACCTGGTATATTTGAGACAGTATCTATTTTTCTGTTTAAAAAATAAGTCCCAAATAATGTGTTTATCATAAAGGGTCATGGCAAAAACCTCCCTGGCAGTCGTGGAGACCCGTTTAGAGCCCCGTTTAGAGCAGTTTTAAGGTAGTCATGCACCCATGAAAATTAGTGTTTAAATTCTTCTCTTTTTAATTCTTTGAAATACCTTCTGTAACTTTGGAATAAAAAACAACAACACATTTGGAATATTAAAGGGTTTTTTACGTTTTGTTAGTAGGAATTCTGTTGAAGAAATCTATTAGAACTGATGTAGATGGTATGTTGATAAGCATCCTGTGTTTGATTTCTACCAGGATGCAAGTAAAAAAAATCCTTTTGCATCAACATGGATGCAAAACATTGATGCAATGCATCTCAAGAAAGCTAGTTTGTATTTAAGGAGAATATGCTTTAAGCTGTACCTTTTGGTATTTTTTTTGAGAAGTTAATACTATTCTAAAACTGTTACACTTTTTAAAAATAAAAATGTTCCAAGGCTGTGGTGGTGTGCACTTGAGATTGACTTTTGCAACCGCTTATTTGCAAGAGATCACTTAGCACTTACTATCTCCCACATCTTTGATACGACATTTAAGTACTTGCATAGCACGCTAATCTTAAGGAGGGTTACATAACTTGGGGAAGTTATTTTGTGAACCATGTGTATTTGAAAAATTACTTTTTGGACTCACAACACTGTAGAGGTATATTTGAAAATTCTATCATTGGCACTGGATAGACAGGCCCTACGGGGAGCCCTCGTGATGTGCGAGGGGCAGCGCTTCCAAACGCAACTCGCCCCTCACACATGACGAGGGCGTCAAAATGGCGGTGCCCTGTACATACGGGCACCGCCATTTTGACGTGATGGGCGTATAGCGTCCCGACGCCTTTGTGACGCCACAACATAACGGCACGGCAGAAAGAACGTGCTTTTTGCGGGTTCTTTTTGCTGCACGAGGGAGCCACCCGGGCAGCAGCAGACCTCCATTTTTGGGCAGTCTGTATCCCACCCTTTTTGGGTGGTTTGTATCCCGCCATTGTCACTGGTTTAAAGACATTGTAGTCAATGAATGAATAGATATGTATATGTCCTAGGATGGTCCTGCTTGGGAAAAGGGAGATCAGTGCATTCTATGATATTGCCTTCAGTTTTTGTATAAGTGTTTTTAAAAAATTAGTGATGAAGCATTGAAGTCCTGATGAACTTACTGGAAACCAACATTTCCTCTAAGCCTCTTACTTAGCAGCCATTCGTATTGCTTGAGCTCTGCTCCTTTATAATCTGCTTCCCATTTCATGCAACTTCAAGTCACCAGTCGGAAATCTGCCATGCTCTTTATCACTAAGGGATTTTGAGCCTAGCGCTTGCCCTAATAGCTTTGCCTTGGCTGGCTGAGATTAGATAGAGAGCTATTTAAATGTGCATTTAGTGCTTCTGTGGCTCTAAAGGATGAGGGTTAAGATACAGTGGTCACAAAGCTGGATTAACTGTTAGTTGCAATTTAGGGGCCCAATTCTTTTCCTGGCATGGGTCTTGCTCCAATATCCTTTAAAAAATCCTTATCTGCTAACTAATAGAGCCTGCTTCTTCCTCAAAGCAAGGTTTTAATGGCCGGCATCCATAGTTTTTGGTGGTTTTTTTCGGGCTCTGAAAATACCAGCCACATACGCTGGTGAAACGCCAGGAAGAAACCTTTCTGGATCATGGCCACATAGCCCGAAAAAACCCACAAAAACCTAAGGACTATACTTAGTTTTTTGTGGTTTTTAGGGCTGTGTGGCCATGTTCTAGAAGAGTTTATTCCTGATGTTTCATCAGCATCTGTGGCTGGTATCTTCTGATT
The DNA here is from genome assembly GCF_019175285.1 of Sceloporus undulatus. Lineage (NCBI taxonomy): Eukaryota > Metazoa > Chordata > Lepidosauria > Squamata > Phrynosomatidae > Sceloporus > Sceloporus undulatus. The sequence continues at coordinate 270,850,779 of NC_056524.1, forward strand.
TCTGAAAAATCAGAAAAGAAGGGTCAGCTCTAGTTAGTACTTAGATGGGAAACCACCACTGTAAGAGCTGTTCAACAGTGGAACACACTCCTTCCTTGGAGTGTAGTGGGGTCTCCTTCCTTGGAAGTCTTTAAACAGAGGCTGGATGGCCACCTGTTGGGTGTGCTTTGATTGAGAGTTCCTGCATGGCAGGGGGCTGGGCTGGATGGCCCTTGTGGTCTCTTCCAACTCTATGATTCTGTGAACAGATTGGCTGTGCTTTCTGTAAGAAGAGTGCTCTCAAGTATGGAATTGAATTCCCAAAAAATTAAAGCTGCATGGCAGAATGGGGTTGGGCTGGATGGCCCTTGTGGTCTCTTCCAACTCTGTGATTCTATGATTCACTCAGATTTCAGCAATGGGTAGGAAAGCAAACTCAGTTGCTTTGTTGTTGGGTTATTTTTGACTTATGGTGACCCCAGAAGTGAACCGATCATAGGGTTTTCTTGGCAAGTTTCTTCAGCAGGGGTTTGACATTGTCATCCTCTGTGGCTGAGGGAGTGCGACTTTGCCCAGGGTCACCCAGTGGGATTTTATGCTCAAGCGGGGGTTCAAATCCTGATCTCCAGAATCATAATACAAAGCTCAGACCACATCATTTATTTTAGTAATTAAAATTGTGATGGGAAGACGGTTACTGTAAAAGCCAGCTGAAATGGAAATGGAGCTTCTTAATATACATTAATATATATTTTTTCAAAACGTATGTTTGCATATTTAGGCACTGAAAAGGGGTATTGTTACAAATGTTAGTATTCTGTAGCTGGGAAATCAAAAGGCAAGACAGTACTATAATAATAATAATAATAATAATAATAATAATAATAATAATATAGTTTTATTTATATTTCCCGCCTTTCCCTGCAGATCGAGGCGGGAGTACAAACAATGCATTTAAAATTACAGTTCAGTTAAAATTACAATTTATTTAAAATGAAGTCCATAGAAACACAAGAATAAATCAATCCTATAGAAATTCCCTAACAACATCTAACTTCCAATACATGCTCAAAATGAAGTGTCTTCTTATAATTGTTATAGCAGATCAGGGGAATAGGCTCGCCGGAAGAGATCCATCTTGAGTGCCTTCTTGAAGGTGTAAGAAGGATCTCCTCTGGCAAGCCATTCTACAATTTGGGAGCCATAGCAGTGAATGCCCTGTGGGAAGTAGATCTTAATCTGGTCCTTGGATAATCCAATAGATTCTTCCCAGTAGTTCTGAGAGTGCAGGGCGGATTGTGTCGGGAGAGGCGTTCCCTCAAGTAACTTGGGCCCAAGCCACGTAGGGCTTTAAAGGTAAAAACCAACACTGTACTGCGCCCGGAAACTAATCAGGAGCCAGTGAAGCGATTTTAGAACTGGTGTTATGTGGTCTGACCTAGATGTTGCAGTGACCAATCTGGCTGCTGCATTTTGCAACAGTTGTTTCTGTACTGGAAGCCTCATACCCAGCAAAGGGATGCCAACTCCTGTATTGGGACCGCTACCCACCAGTCAGTTGAAGAAATAAGTAGCAGAATGCTACCACATT
>NC_056524.1:270857348-270899236 GCF_019175285.1 Sceloporus undulatus
GGAAAAATTGCGGAACTGGGGAAAGAGCGGGAAGGCAGGGGCTTTATAACGGGTGGGCGGAGTTACCGCCAAAAAGTTTCAATATGTGGCAGAGTAAACTCTGCCCAGTGATTCCAGTAGGTTCCGAGCAGCACTGCGCAGGCGCAGTGAAACCCATTTGTATGTATTCGCAGATGACCACTCGAAGAAATACTGTTACAGGTAAGCAACCTGTCCTTTCCAGCCTTTCCTTAGGCAAGGGATCCTCAGAGGTGTTTTTGCCAGTTCCTGGCGGAACCAGGTTTTCATTGGCGGCCTCCCATCCAAGTGCTGGCCGGGCCTGGCCCTGCTTAGCTTCCCAGAGTAAGGGAGGTGTATAGGTTTCCCTCCTAAGCCTTTCCGCGCAGGCGCATTCCCTCCATGGAACCCTTGCTGGCGGACTTCCGCCCTTCCTTCGCCGCGCATGCGCGTCGCGGTTCCCTCGGTCGGCCGGCGGCTGCGGCGGTCGCGCATGCGCAGAGCGGAGGCGCCTCTGAGGGAAGAGCAGCAGGAGGAGGAGGATGGCGGCGGCGGCGGCCCTGGCGGCGGAGGGCGGCGGCGGCGCTGGGTCTCCGTCCGCGGCGCTGATGTCGGGCGGAGGGAGCGCGGCCCCGGGGGCGTCGTCGTCGTCGTCCTCGTCGGGCCCTTCTTCGTGGCGGCGATCGTTGGAGCGGGCGCTGGAGGAGGCGTCGGCCAGCGGGGCCCTGAGCCTCAGCGGCAGGAAGCTGCGAGAGTTCCCCAGAGCCAGCGCCAGCGGACACGACCTCAGCGACACCACGAAGGCCGGTGGGTCCCCCGCAGGAGCAGGGCCAGGGGGCCGGAGAGGGCGCCCCGGGGGGCTGTGGGTGAGGATGTGTCGAGTGTGTGAGGGAGAACGTGTGGGGGAAGAGAGATGCATGTGTGAGTGTGTAAGAGAGAGCAGGTGGGGTGGATGTGGGTGTGTGTAAATTGTGAGCGAGAATATGTGCGTCTATATGTGTGTTTGTGTGAGTGACTATATACATGTTTATGATTGTATGTCTGCGTGTGTCCATGAGTGAGAATGTGTGTGTCTCTGTATGGATATGTCTTTGTATGGATGCATATACTGTATATACATTTGTGTGCAAATATGTATGTTTGTGAATACATGTGAATATAGATGTGTGTCAGTGTGTATGTGTACACAGTACATAGAGAGAGAATACATGTATCTATGTGCATATATATACTTGTGGGTGTGAGGATGTATATGTGGGTTCATGTGTGTGAAGATGTGTGTGTGTGAGAGAGTGAGAATATATGAGGGAGGTGTCAATAGATGTTTATAGATGTGTGTTTATATAGACCTGTGTGTAAATATAAATAGTGATGTGTGTGTGAATATACATATGTCTGTGTATACAGTCAGCCCTCCATATACACAGATACATTCTTTTTTTGCCCAGATCCAAGGAGCCACAGTTTGAACACTTTCAAGATATATATATATATACACACACACACACACACACACATAAATTATGAAAGGCAAACCTTGATTTTGTCATTTTATATAGGAGACATCATTTTACTGTGCTGTTGTATTTAATGGAACATAAGCATCTGGAGATTTTGGTGTCCTGGAACCAAACCCTGGTGGATACGGAGGGCCCACTGTATATATGCATACGCACACACACACACACCTCTATCTATCTATCTATCTGTATATCTGTATATCTGGATGGAGATTATATGGCGGGAGCAAGGGGGAGGAGAGGCCATGGGTCCATGGCCAACACACTCTTCGTCTTTTCTCTCTCCCGCAGCTGTACCTTCAGCCGGTGTGTTTTAACATTGTTTTCCTTCTGTGGTAGTTTCACACACTCAGTTGTGTGTTTAGATGCCATAATTTCGCAGGGCTGTTTTCTTCTTTAAAACAGCAATCATAACCCTGTGCTGGTTGTGGGACACAAACCTATCCAGACCTGCTTCAGGGCCAGAGGCCAACTAGGAGCCTGGCTGATGTATCTGTTCTTTTCAAAAAACAGTCCCATTCTGTGGCGGTTTAAACACATGCTCAGTTGTGGTTTTGTGCCAGGAGTGAGCCCTGTCTGTCCCTGAAAGAGACAGACAGAGAAAGATTTAGCCATGCCTTGCTTTGTATTCTAATTCTGGCTTAGCCGCCTCTGTCTGTGAGAGAGATAATGGGAGAAAGATGTAGCCAGATCTGTTTTTATCCTCATTCCTTGGCAATGTTAAGATAACGCAACATGTTCACCTGTGTTTTAGTGGCAGGACTTAAATCATTCTGTGAGAGACAGAACTCAAGAAATCCAAAGTATTCCAAGACCAAAAACTTCTTGCATGAGTAACTGAAACGGTGCCACCTTTTCTTCCGGATGTTTCCGCAGACACAAACCTTGCTTCACGCAGAAGATTATTTGATCATATTGAGTAAAATGAGCTCCAGGCTACGTATGCATATAGGCTTGGGTCTCCTTATGGATGTATATGCAAATACAGGGATTCCCAAACCCCAAACACTTCTGGTGCCCAGCATTTCATATAAGTCAGTCTCAACCTGGACCTGTCTTTTTAAATTTTAATTCTGTGGGAGTTGTGGTTTAATGCAGGACTTAAGGAGAGAGAGAGCAAAGGAATGGTGCCTCTTTCAAAAATCTCTCTTGCTTTTGACACACCAAAGTATTCAACTTAAGTGGCTGTGGATCTGTGGTTGATCTGCAGTTTAAAAAAAGCAGGGGAGCTATACTCTCAAGTCCAAAACACACTGCAGAAATAATCCAGTTTGAGACCACTTTAACTGCCCTGCCTCAATGCTAAGGGCTTCTGGGAACCATAGGTTTGTGAGACATTTATCCTTCTCTGTCAGTGCCACAGTAAACTACAGTTCCCCGATTCCCTAGCCCTGAGCCAGGGCAGTTAAAGCAGTCTCAAACTAGGTTATTTCTGCAGTGTGTTTTGGACCAAAGAGGGGCCAGATCCCCGTATTGGGAGAAAAGGGGGGAATAAAGAAACAAAATGAGGCTGAGCGTAGTGTTGAGAAGAGATGGGCTCAGGTGCGGTAAGAGAGGCCCAGCATCATGGCTCTGGGATTCACCTCCTGGGCTCCTGTCAGGAAGGGCGGGATACAAATTACATTCAAAATAATGAAATGACATGTTTGTGTGATTAACAGCACAACAATAACAGCCTGATTCTTTCCCAGTGAGAGGTTTATGTGTGTAAAATTGTTTTTACAATGTACCTGCTCACTTAAGGGCAAAACACCCATAATGGATTTGGAGCAGAGAGGCGGGCAAAGCATTCACCTCCAGAAATTCCTGGACCATGGCTCCCAGCATCCTTCATAGTCAGCCATTCTGATGGGAATTGTAATGCAACAGCATCTGGAGGACCACACATTGCCCAACCTTAGGCTGCAGCTGCACTAAAGAAATAATCCAGTTTGACATCACTTTATCTCCCATGGCTCAATGATGTGGAGTCCTGGGATTTGTAGTTTGTCATGGCACCAGAGCTCTTTGACAAAACTACAGTCCCCAGAATTCCATAGCATTGAGCCATGGCAGTTAAAGTGGTACCAAACTGAATTATTTCTGCAGTGCGGATGCAGCCTTAGTGAGGCTTACTTCCCTATAAACATAGAGAAGCTTCACTTGGAGAGGGGTGCAGAAGAGGGAGGGTAATGAAGTGAGTGACATTACCTATATTTACACAGAATTTCAAATAACAGTTTGCAGTCCCAAAAATGTTGAAGATCCTGGTAGACCATAAGCCAGGCTGGTGCTGTGGCAAAAAAGCTCATGCAGTTGTAGTCTGCATTACAGAGGTGTAGTACTATTGTAAGCAACGGAAGTCATAATAACAAATCACCTGGATTACAGTGTCCAGTTCTGAACACTGCAGTTCAAGAAGTAACTCCCAGAGGAATGTAACCTAAATAGTCTATGGCCTGGAAGCCAAGCCCTTGATATAATCAGCCTTGTTTAAATATCTGAAGAGCTGTTGTATAGGAAATGGAGGAAGCATGTTTTCTGCTGCTCCAGAGAGTAGGACCTGGATTGCTGGGTTCAAATGGCGAGAAAAGAAATTCCACTGAAACATTAGGATGAATGTCTTGATGGAAGGAGTTGTTTGACAGTCAATGGACTGCAAGTGAAAGTTGTGGGCTTTTTGTTCATTTGAGAGCCTTAAACAGAGGTTGGGTCAGAGAAACTTTGGCCTTGGGGGTCCTGTATTGACAGCAGTAGAGAGAGGAGGTATTGGTCATGTCAAATTTCCAGGAAGAAAGGAACAGTTAGTAGCCAATGGGCACAAATATGGCACTGTTCCTGGGCATATTAAAAATAAAAAAGCTGGCCTCCCACATCAGAAATGCTGAGAAGCACTTTGGGCCTTTTCCAGCTCTACAGTTCTGTAATTAAGTCCCATAGAAATCATTAGGACCAGTTTGTAAAGAAACATGAGTAGGCTTGGCTGTGTACATACACATTTAGCAGAACTTTTAAAGTATAGTAGTCACACCTTATGTGGCTTACAAACCTCTTTCCAAAAGTATGTGTCCAGAGCAAAACAAGCAAAATAAAAAGGACTTACAGAAGTAGACTGAGTCGTGGCAAATGTTTGTGTAGCTTTGCCTAAATATTAAAATGTTTATTAACCTTTCCCATCTGCCTTGTGGGAAAATAATCCACAGAGGGAAGTAATGGTTATATGTTATATGGTATCATCAGCTGACTTGTTTACATGGAGAGAGACAGAGAGAATATAAAGTAGGTTCCTGCCCTGAGGAGCTTCACAATCAAAATTTAAGAGAAGGAAGAATGCCTGGGGATAAGAAGAGGTAAAGCTAATAAAGGATTAATGTGAGTAGAAACAACTATATACATTAAGGTTTTGTTTCGATCACAGGCTATGAAACATACAACCTGTTGCTGTGCAGCAGAAGTTCCCAAAGGTAGGGCAGGACCCGCAGGGGGGCTTGAGAATTGTTAGGGGGTGACACATGAAGGCCCTGATCCTTCCACCTCTTCTGCTTCCCAAACTTTTTGTGTGTAAAATTTACACATGCGTTGAGTTGAATTTACTTAAATAAAATTGTTCTAATTTGAGCATCACCTGTGAGACTAACTGAAAGAGAGCAGTGGGTAGCATGAGCCTTTGCAGACTTAAGCCTACTTCCCCAGATGCATGGGTCCTAATTTGAATGATGGTATTTCCTTATAGAATGTTAACATATGAATATACATGTATGTGCAAATGAAAATATGCACACTAAATAACAGTGTATTTTAATTCATATATTGTGTTGAGTGGGAAGGCAATGTTTGATCTAAATGGCAGGTTCCAAGCGTAAAAAGTTTGAGTACCACTGCTGTACAACATCTCCTATAAGTTGCGATGCGATAAGGCAATTATTAAAACTCAGTAGTGGCTAATGGTGGGTGGACTTGCTTTGGCAAAGTTATATTCTTTACCAATAGGACATAGAGATCCTGAGGTTTCAACCATTTATGCTCAGCATACATATGTCATATTGCCTTCTAACAAGCATGATGAATGAAAAGCTTGTTCCTTACTTTGAAGCTGAAGATGTGGAAGGGGCCAGGGACCATCCTGGTAATTTCACACAAATCTCGGTTCCCTTCCCAGTGTTATGGTTGAAACGAAAGGGTTTGTAAGAGAGAGGGAGTGTCATGGGAGTTGTGATTTAGAAGCATGGTTCCTTTCTGTTTCTCAGACGAGAGAGACTAAAAGGAGGTCCTCCTTCAAAAACTTGCTAGCAAAAATAATACACTTCTGGGAACACTGAGTTGCAAGGAAAAAGTGGTGTGTAGTAATGTCACATTAGGATCTCTTTCTGTCTTCCATACTCACACTTCACAAATTGCATGAGGCCATACGTGTGAGACATCCCAACAGACAGTGGAGGCAATGCTTAAAGGCAGTTGGAGTGGGCACTATTAGGTATACACTCTGCTCTTCATATCCACAGATTCTTTATCCACAAATTGAAACATCCAAGACCTGAAAATATTACAAAAATATATACATTCCAAAACACAAACCTTGATTTTGCCAATTTATATAAGGGCTATCATTTTACTACATCGTTGTTTTTAATGTGACTTGAGCATCCACAGATTTTGATATCCAGGGGAGTTCCTGGCACCAAAGCCCAGCAGATACCAACGGCCCACTGTAGATCTGGGGATAAGGTGGGGAATGATTAAAAGTAGTTTAGCCATAATGTTGAGAAGATTTAGAGTTTGGGCTCTGGGGTTGTTGCTGTTGTTGTGTGCCTTCAAGTCATTTCCGATTTATGGCGTAAGACCATTCTGGTCTGCATGCAAAAAACCCCAACAAAATCTCCTCTCGTGGACATGTAAGTTATAGCTACCTGTTGCACAATTGAACATGCCACTCTAAATATGGCCTTGGCCTTGAGAAGAATGGCCATTTTCATAGCACATTTACAAGTAAGTTGAACCTGAACATGACAGCCAGTATTTAAGATCATTAAAATAACACAAAGTGGATTAAGCATTTAGAGGCTTCTCTAAATGAGAGCAAGCTGTCAAACTGGACTGCGTAGGATGAAGAGAATGTGGATGGACCCAGATGAGTAGACAAATAGCTGGGCAGGAAGAAGTATAATTCAGTAACTGGAAGTACAGTGTTTACTTCATATGATTTAACATGTGATTATGACTGGAAGTGTTCATTACAAATATAAACATAAGGATTCAGCTTTGAGACACCTCTCAGTATTCATTGTCAAATGGATTCAGATATTACCATCCATGGATGCACACTTTTGAAACTGATAAAACTATTGAAAAACTTGGTATGTTTCAAAAAGATCAGGTGTCTACAGGAAAAAGGATCCAGCCAAAAATGTTCTGGCTACAAACCTTGGGACTTGCTCAGTGACCCTGGGAAGAGCAACATCAAGTTGTGAATAATCATGAATGAAGGATATGGTTGATCGGCAAAATGATGTCGACATTGTGGTGATAGTATAGTGAGTCATAAACTTGTTATGATATTATTGTACTTTTGTGGCTTTGCAGAAAATTCCAAAAACATTAATAAACATAGTATTTGAGAAACCTATTTTTAAACTATTTAGAATTGTGTGTGCCTTTGGATAATTCCAGCATTAGGCTGTTTGGCCTATGGCCAGCTAGCGGGTTAAACTCCCTGAACTGAGATTTGTTCTGGTGACTTTCTAGTTCATAGCACATGTTAACAACAACAACAACTTTTATTTCTTTCCCACCTCTCCTCAAGGCTTGAGGCTGGGTACAGCATGTTAAAATACAAAACACAATTAAAACAACAGAAACCCGCAGTTAATACAATACAATACTATAAAATCATTAAAATACACTCGTAAGAGTTCATGCACAAATTAACAAGTCATTATTTAAAATTGACTGGATAGGCTTGCCGAATGGCATGTGTCTTTAAAAATCACAGCACTTTCAAAATGTGACACTGTGATATTGTATCTGCAGCTTATGCTCACTTTCGGGCCTTTACCTCATCAAAATGAAATCAAATGTGTTTGTATTCTGAGCACACTTATATGAAAGTAAAGTCATTGGATCAATGTTACTTACAGTTATAATTAAATATATTTAAGACAGTGATGCAGATAGTCTGGACCAGCTTTTAAGTGTGAAAATTTAAGGTTGGATGTACTGTATAATGTAGTGTGGTTTCCAATCCATCCCTGTTTGCTTTTCTCTCTACAGAATCAATAATTGCTTATGTTTTCTGCGCTGCTGTGATGTTTGGGCAGAATACAGTATACACAGTCACCCACACCCTTCTCCGTTTTAGAAATGTCAGATGTCATTAGTGCTGCATTGTGCAAAGTGCGATTTGAGGAATGGGAACTGCTTTTACTGAATGCTTTTTTCAAGGAAAAGTGACATCAAGTCTTTTCTTTGAGTTCTGCCACTTATTCTCTCTTGTTAGCAAGCCAGAGCTGTGAAACCTCACTCAAAGTGATGGGCAGGGTTGCTTTGCAATCTGCTTATTAAAATTAAGCAAGGGCTACTTGTGTATAGAGCTAAAGTATGAACAGAGAGCCAGCATGGTGTAGCGATTTGAGCATTGGACTATAATTCTAGAGACCAGGTTTCAAATGCCCGCTCAACCAAGCCCACTGGACAAGGCACCTTGGATAAGTCACACTCTCTCAGCTTAAGAAGATGGCAGTGGCAAACCCCTTCTGTAGAAACTTGCTAAGAAACCCTGCAATAGCAGTTAGGATCACCATAAGTCGGAAATGACTTGAAGACATACAGCAGCAACAACAAAATACGAACAAGAATATTTATATGTGGAGAGATCTTGCCACACCTTTGAGAGTCAAAGGCGCTACAAGATCTCTCTACATGCTGATTCTACAGACTAGCATGGCTATAGCTTTGAATTCTAAGAATATTTATAGGAAAAGATAGTTGACTCCAGAGATGGAACTTGCCTGGCTTGTTTATTACTATTACTATGAGTTTTGTGATGCTGGACACTTCAGAATAAGAGTGTTGCAGTTGGAAATGATTTGAAGGCACACAATGGGGCTTTCTATACCGGCATTTGGGACGTCCTCCGGACGTCCCATTTTAAAAAAGGGGCGTCTCTTATAGACGCCCCTGGGCCTAGTACAGACTCCGTCCGTACAAGATGGCGCCGGCCCTTCTACATGGCCGGCGCCATCTTTGCGTATCGGACCCTTGTGATGTAGCGAGTGCGCCCCTGGCGCCTCGCTACGTCGCAAACGCGACGGAAAAAGAAGCTCCATTTTGGAGCTTCTTTTTCAGTCCGCGCGGGAGTCGGGCCGTGTGGAGGCTCCGGCTCCCCCACGGACTAGCCGGCGGCGGTGGCAGACCGCCGCAAAGCGGCGGTCTGTACCCCGCCAATAACAACAAGCAGGAAAGGTTGTGAGGAGCACATTATTCATTCTTTTCTGAACAGAGATATAAAATATTCAACAGATCTCATAGAAGCGCTATGAAATGGAGTGAACAATGTTTAGCTATGACCCCATTTCCACTAAAAAAACCCACCCTGTTTGAGGTTAGTGATGAGAGAAGTTCAAGTAGATATGAATAAATAAATGGAAGACAGCAATATCAGCAGCACTTGCCTAAAACAACTTAGTGCTTTCTCATGCGTAATGTGTCAGTTAAATGAAAACTGACAGGGAATGGAATTAAGCCTCTTACCCCATATTTACTGTTGCCTTACCAAGCCTTGGCCTCAATCTCATTTCTGGCCTGCCTTTGAAAGGAAACTGTTTTGGTTTCGTACAGTGCAAAAAACATTGAAATCATATAAACATGGCAGTAGTAGTAGTAGTAGTAGTAGTAAAACATTCTTATAACACTTTATGGTGATTTAAAGTGGTTTTGCGTCCAGTGGATAAAGCTATTGTCAAGGCAGGTTACCTTTACTTAAAATATCTGCAACCATTAAAATATTTATAATCATTAACACATTGCAAGAAAGTAGTACCACAGTCCAAAACACATTGGAAATAATCCAGTTTGAGACCGCTTTAACTGCCCTGGCTCAATGCTAGGGAATTCTGGGAACTGTAGTTTTGTGAGACCTTTAGCCATCTCTGGTCAGAGAGCTCTGGTGCCACAATAAGCTACAATTTGCAGGATTCCCTAGCACTGAGCCAGGACACTTAAAGAGGTCTCAAACTGGATTGTTTCTGTAGTGTGTTTTGGACCCACATCAGATTTACAAATACTTCTTATGATCACCTATGGTGAATAAGGGTTGCTTCCATGGGACAAATGAGAGGTGTTTAATAAAATGTGTCTCTTCTTTTTTAGGATAGTAATTCTCGGGGACCTACATAGTGTTAGGTAGTCCTCGACTCAAGAACAATAGGGCTGTCATGTTACAAAAGGTATTTACTGGCTTTGAGATTTAACAAATGATGAAGAAAGCATGATGCACAGAGCTTTCTTAGAAATGATGGGCAAGTTGGAGCCCTCCAGATGTTGCTGGATATAGCTAATGGGAATGACTGATGGGAATCTCAACTCAATATCATCTGGAGGGTCACAATTTGCCCACTCTTGTAATAGAGATTTTATGCTACCAGTTTAAGTGATGGTAAACCTGGGAGTAGACAGGCTCAATGAAATTTCCCCCCTTAACTTGTTTAAGAGAATGACCCACTTCTTCATGTTTTTCGGTCAGTAAAAAGGACTGTAGGCGCTCCTCCATTTTGCTCATCTGTTTGCTGTCCGTAGGCACTCTCTCTGTGCCCTGTGTTGATTCTCATCAGTTGTTTACTCCATTCCTCCACCCATCCATTATTACAACTTCCTGTTGGATGAATGGAGGAAAAATGCTTTGTTGTAAATTTCTGATTCACAAAAAGCATTACCGCACCAGAGTGATAGGTTCAGTGTTCTGATTATCCCAAATGTAAACATAGCCCATACTGACCCATGGATAAGTTGAGTTGAAACAAAGTTTGGGTGTGGGAACAAAAATTGCCCTGGCCCTCCAATATACAAGTCAGTTCAGGCAGTCTGGACCCTGTGGTGTGTAAAATAAGCTACCTTCCCTTTACTATATGGTTGCCAATAGTAACTGTGTTTGTTTTGGATACTCCAAAGCATTTTGTTTTTCAGGGTGAAAGTCATAGCAATGCCGTATCAGGTGAATGGCTCCTTTTTTTGTCTTAGTTGCTTAGTCTGAGACCTTGCTGTGGTCTTCTTATCCTAAGCATTACAAAGGAGAAAACAAGAAAAATTAGGTTGAGTTGAACCGGGGCCTTTTATCTTGGCTTGCTGGTCATGTCCTTATTTTCATACAAGTCCAGGTTCTCAGTCCAAGTTGTTGCTTATGAAGCCACTTGTCCCTGTGGTGCAGAAACATCCAGAATCTAAACATTCTGATTTATGGGATTCAGAACAAAGCATTATGAATGATGGTGTAAAAATTTGATTTTTCCAGTAACATGTGAGATGTTTTTGACAATATATCATATCCAAAGCTATTATATTTATATTTTACTTATCACGTTCATATTCTGCCATTTCTGCAAGGAATGCATTGAGTAATGCCTCCATAATGACTCTGTGGGGTAGGTTGGGCTGAGAGAGATTTATTTGTTCAAGGATTGAACTTGATAGCTGGGCAAGGAATTAAAGCCACAGCTTGTTACTTTTGAATAACCTAAATCCAATTTATTCCAATAGGGCTACTATTTCTATGAATGTCTATGAAATTCAGTGGATCCAGATATAGTCACTGAGTAGCCTTGTTGGAATAAATTGGATTTAAGTTATTCAAAGCTAACTTAAGTGCCATTCATTTTAACTGGGATACTCTAAATATGACTAAACCTGCTGCCACGTTGGAGAAATAAAGTACTTTGACACCACTTACTTCCATGGTTGAATGCTATGGAATTCTGGGATTTGTGGTGGGGTGGGGCACCAGAGCTCTCTGACAGGGAAGGCTAAATATCTAACAAAACTGCAAGTCCCAGACTTCTGTAAAATTAAGTTATGGCAATTAAAGTGGTGTCGGACTGCTTTATTCTGGCAGAGTGGCAGCATCCCAAGTGGATCTCACCCCAGGTTTTCTGGATCCAGTTTGAACACTATCCATTATATTGCACTGACTCTGAAGCTGTTTCATGCATCAAGAAAAGAAAAGAGGAGACTTGAGGCTGTAATAACAGATCTTATTGTCCTGTGATGGAAAGCTTGTATGTGAATAGCAGTTGCACAAAATCATCCTCAGAATGAATGATTAGTTAGAATCATAAACAATACTCCATTTGTTCTCTTTACCATCTGCATTGGTGTTCATTTATTATACATTTACAGCAATTTGTGGGGAAACTAGTTGTCACTCAGGCTCCCATCTGTTGTAATTAATATTTTCATTGTAGCTGTTTGAGAATAATTAAGTGCTCATAAGCAGCACTATTTGTTCTTTTATAATAACACTGAAAAAGATATAAAGCTGCAACTTGTAGACATGGAATGTTTATTTAAAACATTTCTGTCCCACTTTCCTATCTTGTTATAAATCTCCCCAGTAGTTTACAATATTTATTTTATTAAATTTTATTTGTATCCTGCCTTTCACTTAAAGAGGCAGTTTGCAGTAGATTAAAATATCTAATAATGAGTTACAAATACAAACTTTTACATTAATTTAAAACATTAACAAAAAGACCACCTTAATAAATACATAGATAAAACATTAAAAGTCCAGCATTTAACTAACCGGATCCATGTAGATCCAGTTAGTTATTCAAGGCCTGCCTGAATAAAAAGTGTTTGCTTGCCCATGAAGAAAAACAGAGCAGGAGCCTGATCTCCCTGGAAGTGGGCAGTCCATAATTTAAGAATGGCTTGGATGAATTTGCTATTTCCCATGTCCCTACGAAACTTACGATTGAAGGTGATGGGACAAAGAGAAGGGCCTCTCTTGCAGATCTTAAAACCTGGGTATGTCCACATGGGGAAATATGGTCCTCCAGATAACCTTGGGCCCAATCTGCATGAAGCCTTTTAGAACAGAACCAGTACTTTGAACAGCAGAAACAGAACAGTAGCTATTTTATTTGTGTCCAGGCCCAATCAACAGCATTCTGAACACACTTCAAAGGCAGCCCCATGTTGTGTGCTTTCAAATCTTTTCCGAGTTTATGGCGACCATAAGGCAAGCCTATCTTGCTGCAGCATTCTGTAAAATGTAGCCTAGACAGTGCTACTGTTAGGTGGATTTGTAAATTGCCTCACTGACTGAACCCAAAGGGTGCTCAGCAATGGCTCCTCTTCATCCTGGAGAGAGGTGACTAGTGGAGTGCCACAGGGATCTGTCCTGGGCCCAGTGCTATTCAACATCTTTATCAGTGACTTGGATGAAGGAATAGAGAGCATGCTGATTAAATTTGCAGATGATCCCAAAGTGGAAAGGGTTGCCAATTCCTCAGCAGGGAGAATTAAAGTTCAAAATGACCTTGACATATTAGAAGGCTGGGCTAAAGCTAACAAAGGTGAATTTCAACAAGGAGAAATAGAAAGACCTACACCTAGGCAGAAAAAAAATGAAATGCACAGATATAGGATGGGAAACACCATCTGCTAGACAACAGTTCATGTGAAAGTAGGGTTGCCATATCCCGCCTGGGGCCGGGACTTTCCCGGTTTTGGGGCGAGTCCACACAGTCCCGCCCCAGTTTGGCCCCGCCCCTGGGATCCCCCCCCCAGCCTGGAGCGGCTCCGCAATCGGGAGTCCTCCGAGGCCTGACTGGGGCTGGGGAGACGCTGTCCTCCCAGGCCCCAGGCCTTGGACAAGGTTTAAAATGTAGGCCTTTATTTGTTAATTTCCTGGCCATATAATAATAATAATAATAATAATAATAATAATAATAATAATAATAATAATAATAGAGTCCTACATTTTTAAACCTTGTCCTACATTTCCCCCAGTTTGGAGGTCCTCAGGGATGGCAACCCTATGTGAAAGGGATCTAGGAGACTTAGTACACCACAAGCAGAACATGAGTCAGCAGTATGATGCAGCAGCCAAGAAAGCCAACACGATTCTTGATTGCATCAATAGGAATATAGTGTCTAGGGAAAGTGATAGTACCACTGTATTCTGCTCAGACCTCACTTGGAATAATATGTCCAGTTTTGGGCACCTCAGTTCAAGAAGGATAATGAGAAGCTGGAGTGTGCCCAGTGGAGGGTGACCAAAATGGTGAAAGGTCTGGAAGCCATGTTCTATGAAAAGCGGCTTAGGGAGTTGGGAATGTTTTAGACTGATGAAAAGAAGGTTAAGAGGGGACATGATAGCCATGTTTAAATACTTGAAGGGATGTCATATGGAAGAGGGAACAGACTTGTTTTCCACAGCTCCAGAGACTAAGACAAGGAGCGATGAATTCAAACTACAGGAAAAGAGATCACAATCTCAGGAGGAATGTCTTGATGGTCAGAGCTGTTTGATACTGGAAGGCATTGCCTCGGAGTGTGGTGGAGTCTCCTCCTTTGGTGGTTTTTATGCAGAGGCTGGATGGCCATCTCTTGGGGGTACTTTGATTTTGTGTTCCTGCATGGCAGGGGGTTGGACTGGATGTGGGGTTTTCTTGACAAGATTTGTTTAGAGGAAGCTTGCCATTGCCCTTCCTGAGGCTGAGAGAGAGTGACTTGCCAAAGGTCACCCAGTGGCTGAGCAGGGAATTGGACCCAGGTCTCCAGAGCTGTAGTCCAACACTGAAACCAATATGCCATGCTGGCTCACATTTCAAAAAGGTTATAACTAAGTCATGTGTCCCCATAGTTATGTCCAGGAATGGCTGACCTGGAACCTAGGTTTCATTATGCAAAGGCCTCCTGAGCCACCACTGAAGCCTGTAAATCCACATGTGTGTATAAATCCCAGAGTACATCCAGACAATGAACCAACCATCCTCTTTTGGTGGAGTGAAGCTCTGTTCCTATTACCTGATCTGCCTTTTGAGTGGCCAAAAGCACATCTATCTTTCCTGGATTAAGTTTCAGTTTGCCCTTGTCCAATCCATTATTGTTCTCAGACACAATTGAATTAACACACTAAGAAAAAAAGTCACAGTTGAAAAAGAAGTTATGCTACAAATTCTGCTTTTTTAAGGTTACCCAATGAGACCTGGGAAAGTACCTCTTCCTGCTCTTTAGCAATTGGTTAGTCTTCAGCTCCTGGCTCTTCTGGAGGCACTGGGAACTGAAGCATTGGGCGGGTGATGATGTTAACTGTCCATTCCCTAGAGATTATAGCATTTTTGCTGGCCACTCTAGGTAGGTGAAAGCTGTAGTCCCTTTTTCCCTGTAGCTATCAAATAATCTTTGAGATGGGTTTTTTTTAAAATCATGTGAAACATAAATACAATGGTGGTATCTCATCCTAGCTAGGTTAGCATCAATAACTAAAAGTTGCTCTCCAAATTCCTAGAAAGGCTGTATGGTAAAAGGTACTTATATGCTCATATGGCGACAGTGCCCAATGGCTCACAACTGCAGTTCAGAAGTGCTAAATCAAACATCCAACATTTCTAAGCAGAAAATCCATACTTTATCAAAAGCTTTTATTTTCAACTTGTTCTCAGGAAAATAGGCTTCGACAGCACAGAGACATAATTGCTCTTTTGTTAACGGCTTCATGAACTGAAATTACAGAGAGATAGACAACTAAATCCAAACATTGAAATTTGGTGGAACAGAAACTGAACTACAATGCTGTTGGGGAAAAAATGCCTCATATTATAAGAGCTTCTAAAGGGCTTAACAACAATGAAGCTACTAGTTTCCCTTCTTCAATTTTGTTAACAAAAAATAAAGGGAATCTCCTTCCACCTTTCTGACAAGCAGATTTTTGGGAGGATGTTCTTATCACATGCAAAGCTTGTCTCTCAAAACTTACAAAACTGGGTGGGTGTTACGATAATGCTGATTTTGGCTTTGACATGTGGATATAGTTTACAGTATTTAGTAATTTGCTATTTATAATTACTGTATGCTTTGTTTGTGCTTTATCTGTTATTTCCTTGTGTATAACATTTCACTTACTACATTCATAGCCTACACACCTTCTAAGGAGGTCATGGTAGCAGCCTGGGAGATGGGTTAATCTGAGAGGTTATGACCAGTTGAAGATAATCCTGTTGGCTTTATGGCCAAGTGTGGGTTTGAGTTTGGGTCTTCATAATTTTAATGATGGCAATACAGATGCCCTAGAGCAGTACTTCTCAAATAGTGGGGCGGGCCCCCCAAGGGGGGCGCGAGGCTCCGTAAAGGGGGGTACTTATAACAATTTTATAGACAAATGATACTATTTACAGTCACGCAGGGGGCGTGAAATGTTTTCTTCTTCCTAGGGGGGGCATGACAGAAAATAATTGAGAAGCACTGCCCTAGAGGAAGTAGATGCACAACATCTTGGACTGGGTATTTATTGTTCCTAACTGGATGAAACTGAAATTTGTGGCTTCATAGATCCCCACGTCAGGTCCTTTTGCATAAATTGCAGAGGACTCAAGGGAACCATATCTCTGCCTTTGTAGATGCTTCACAAAGTTCTTCATTTTTCTCTACCATTTATGTGTTGGGAGAGATGAAGTTTTGTATTTCTTATATGGGACTTGGAGATGATGGGGTGCAGGGGGAGGAGGAGGAAGTCATATGCTCTCAACCTCAGAGGAAGGCAATGACAAACTACTTCTGACCAAATCTTGCTGAGATAGGTTCACCTGTGATAGGTTCACTGCAAGTCAGCAGTTACTTGAAGGCTGACAGCAGTACGGTTATGGTGATGTAATCTTACAAATAGGGGAGGAGTAACTTCAGGTGGTTTGAGTTTGCCTTATACTCTCTGCTTTGGGTGTTGAGCTGAAACTGAGGGGCTCGACAGAGCACCCTGAAAGGGCAGGCTGGAGCCTCCCATTTTTACTCCTGACGGAGGCTGCACCAAGCAAACGGTGCAGCTTCCATCAGGACTAAAAAGAACCTGCTGAAAGTCTACATGGGGGGGTGCCATGAGTGCGCCATTGGCACACTGTCACACATCGATTACGCAAGCATGGTGCCATGCTTGCTTCATCATGGGGCTGTGTGGACAGGAGGCTTGGGACCATGCGGTTGCTTCGCAATCCTGAGCCCTCAAATCAGCCCCAGGCTGTCACTTTCTGGCAGTCTGTACTGGGCCTATGTAGCCAGGAGGGAATGTTTTACACCACAAGCTAGTGGTCCTTCACTTGTTTTGTAAAAACAAACAAAGGATCTACATTACTTCTCAGAAACGGGAAAATGAAGAACACCTCTAAACAAATCCTGCCAGAAAATGCTGTGATAGGTTTGCCTTAGGTCGCTGTAGGCTGGAAGTGACTTGAAGGCACACAGCAACAAACAGTTTGTTCCATCCATTTTTATTACAGGGCTGTTTGATTCAGTTATACAGAAATTTTGAGAAACCAAATGAAAGTATATGGGGTATAGTTCCTAAATTACAACAGAGTAGTGAAGTCAGTAGAGTGTTTATATGTCTACTCCCAATCCTTTCCAAAAGTCCTGAACAAATGTCCTTCCTATTCCCTTCCTCTCTCCTTGTTCTCTTGGTGCATTGGCTTTAATGAATTCTTCCTGGCTTGATTGAGTCACGCTTTGCTGTGTATTTTCATATTGGCTACATCAGGTTTCAATTAGCTCTGCAGGCCACAGGTTCATTTCCCTTTTGAGGACTTGCTCAAATCTCTTAGCCAGTTTGGACATCATAGCAAACTCTGGCTTCACAGAGCGTTCCTGATGACTTGTTCATGGCTAAGCCTAGATTAGAAGTTGGCTAGTGTAGTGAGTGAGCTTTGAATGGTTGTACATCAGTACTAAGGCAAATCAAAATAAATGTGTCTAGAAACAAAGACAGGGGTGCTACAAATATTTACAAATATTTACTTGGATGCTTAGCCCATCTTCCAAAAAAGCTAGTCTTACCCAATCGTATCAGTTTCTAAACTGACAAATAGCTCTATGTCTGCTATTAAGAATTGGAGTTCATTAATGCGCCAAAATAAACAGTAGAGTTCTGTGATGAAGGGAAATTACTTGAAATAGTTGCTTCCTACAATTTTAAGTTGTTGAAATGTTAGTAAAACTTTTAAAGAGATGGCAGAATAAGTTTGGTAGTTGTTTGACACACAAGACATTCCAATATTGCTAAAAAAAAAGGGGGGGGAGATTATTAGCAATAACGTTTACAGCTAAAATACTGAAAGCTGATTCTTTTATTAGCTTATAAAGAAGTTTTTGTTTGGTTTGAATTGGTTTTTTTGACTTAGTTTCGCCATTACATCTAAGATTGTTGTTGTGTGCCTTCAAGTCCTTTCTGACATAGGGCAATCCTAAAACAAATTTTTCTGGTACTGAGAGGGGTTAATACAGGTTTGCTTTTGCTTTCCTCTGAAGCTGGGAGATTGTGTCTTGCCCAAGGCTACTCGATGGGTTTCTATGGCCAAGCAGGGAATCAAACCCTCGTCTTCACAGTTGTAGTCTAACACTCACACCACTGCAGCACTCAGGCTTCTTACATCAAAGACTGTAGTTAGTGTTGTCTTTATGGAGAGTCTCTGTTCCTTTTGTATATACAGAAACATTTAGCTGCCAGAAGATTCATTTAGGTTGTGGCCTTGACTTGAGCAGAATCCTCCCAGATGGTTAAAGGGGAAGGAGGAAGGGAACCAGTAGCCAAAACTGTAATCAATTTAGCAATAGAGATTGGGTCAAGTGGATTTTAAGAAAGAGATTTGTACATGTGAAGAGTTTGACATATGGCCAGCTGTGTTTTAAGCAGAGTAGGCAGCATTGTTTCCAGCCAAAGTAGGACACTCTGGCTCAGTTCACTTCTTAGTCCTAACTAGAATAGAATAGACCCCTTGAAAAAATACAGCCTGTGAATTCAACACATATGTAGCTCTTATTATTATTATTATTATTATACTGTTTATATTAACATAATTTACTGTTATTTTATTTACAGTTCTGCAAAATAAAAAAAAACCCAAAATTTTAAAAAGGAATCATGAAGTAGACAGGCATTCTAGCCATCTCTTAACAGAACAGTATGTGTGACCATCAAAAACGAACAAAAGTGTTTCTGGATCTTGCCAGGTAGTTATGTTTTCCATTCGATACAGTACTTGCTTTCAAGACTATTTCATGGGAGTGGCGCCATGAGCTCATATGATTTTGGCTACTGTTCTGCTGTCTTGCTATCAGGATTGGTTTGTCAACTTTAAGAGTTTTAGGAACCTTATGGAACAATAACTGATCTTCTTCTTTCTATATTGTCATAATCTGGAGAGTAAAGTCAGGTGCATGCATTTCAAACCAGGATGTGGTTAAATCTTCCTCCCTCTGATGCCCTGGTGGCACATTGGTTAAATGCCTGTGCTGCAGCCACTCACTCAAAACCATAAGGTTGCGAGTTCAATACCAGCGAAAGGGCTCAAGCTTGACTCAGGCTTGCATCCTTCCGAGGAGGGAGCTAAAATGAGTCCCCAGATTTCTGGAGGCAATTAGCTTACAGTTGTAAACCACTTAGACACTGTTAGTTCAGTATGAAGCGGTATATAAATGAAGCTATTTGTTTTTGTTTGTTTGATGTCAGGTGGAAGTTTTTCTTCACTGCTGCCTTTTTATGTACTAATTGTTTCCTTTTTAGAAAATGTTTATTAAATTTGATTAGTCCAAGTCAAACTGGGCAGCTGAAATTAGTAAGCAAAAACTTTTCCGCTAGTAAACAGGCTGTTGTCTGAGCATCCAAAGAATTGCTTCTTGTTGGTGGGGTTAACAATTGAAATAAGTACAATTCTAGACAGATCTAAAATCAGAACTGAAATTAACTTTTCAAGCGACTTTCTCTAGAAACCGTTTATATTTATGCATATAGGTCAGTTAGAATGTATATGTTCACCATTTTCACTGCCTTCAGGTTTTTGCCCTCAGAATCCAAAGAACACAATGCCTGCTGCTGAGTTAAAAGATGTACGGTATTTATACCAGCAGAAATGTCCCATGTAAAGTTCTGAATTTGTTTGAGCACAGCATTTGAATCACACTGGCTATACTTTGATTTCTGCCAGTATTTCACTTCTGTTATTTGAGACTTTGGGAAGAAAACATTTATTCATATCCTAATGTTCTTTTAATAAGGAGTTATTTTTTATTTTGTTTTATAAAATTAAGTCTGGCTTGCTAATTCTATATTGATTTATGGCAGCAGAAAAATTCCTGATTCAGATTTTCCCAAAAAGTCCGTACCTTTCTGACCTTTAAAAGGACAGAGAAGAGTTCATGTGTGTGATTTTCCCCCTCTTTTAATTTGTTGGACACTTCAGAGACAGGACACCTTGCAGGTCTGAATGCTAATGAATAGTCTAATTGTCACAAAATAAATTGGGCTCAGTATCATTAATGATTAGGCCATCATAAGATGATTTTGTATTGCATTTTCCGCAGGGGAAAAATTAGTGTAGGTCTAGCCAAAGATTTTCTCAATAAAGTTAGCACCTGTCTTGCTTGTGTGCTTGCTGTGTGATGATTTTGGGTATGCTTATGGAAAAAGTTAATTGTGCAGCATTGTAGTTGGGCAGACCGACTGTAGAGTATATTATGTGGAAACTCCTTGTGTACAGGTTAAGCTATTATTTTGATAGCTATCTTCAGATCAGCATCTTAAAATGTACAAATAAAAAAATCTGTCACCAGTGCTATCTTGGATATTTTTCTATGCTTTATTTTTCTACATGTTTGTTTTCTACATTTTTTGGCAGTCAAACGGCAGCTTTCTTTCCTTTTTAGTGCCTTCTTTTATCTCGGAGCTACTTAGCAGCCTGTGTATGTGTTCTGCATTTCCTGTTGCTTGATGTAGTCTTCCTTTTGGTGTTGAGAGATACATCCTGCTTCCTCTCTGCTGATGCTGTCACATTTGGTCTGTATGTTTAACAGAGAGGGGAGTGTCTACAGGCATTGCTTTGCTTTTGAAACAGAAACCTGTACCTTCGGGTTTGTCATTTTTAGTTTTTGGAAGATGATGAAGACGGATGTAACTGACGTCTGCATCTAAACAATGTATCAGATTATATTGGATTGATGCATTATGTAAGTTGGGCTCATTATATTGCAAAATGCAGGGGGCCTGGTCCAAGAGTGCCTGATCAATGCTAAATCCAATTCAAACTTCCCTGTCTACTAGTGTCTTTTTTCTCTTGTGGCCTCAAGCAAACGGGCCCTTTAAAAAACCTGTTTAGCCCACTTTCAGAAAAAAGTGGCTGAGGAGCTTAAATAGACTTTATAAAAACAAAACACACTCTTTAGACTTGGAGTCTAAATTCTGCTGGCTATGTATGTGTGTTGTGATTGTGATTAGCATCTTTGAGCATGACTTTTATCAGTGTTGATTATAAACGTTTGAACTGCTTCTTGCTTGCATGCTGTGTTACACAGAATATTAGGTTTCCCCTTCATCTATGGTGTTATCTAGCTTTTCTTGAACAAGTTAAAAACTAGTATGTAGAGAGATCTTGTAGCCCCTTTGAGACTAACTGAAAGAAAGAAATTGGCAGCATGAGCTAGACTTCCTCACTAGTTGGCATTTGGATGGGAGATCACCTGAACTGCTGAAAGACATAACCTGTGTGAAATCAGTTGCTGTGTCTCATGCTTCGTTGCTAATTTTTTGTTCATCACTGAAAGAAATTGCAAGTGTATGTCCAGCACTGCAAGAGGGAAACTGAATGAATTGCAAATTCAGTAGCACCTTTACAAATGGCATGAATAGGTTTATTGATTTACAAACTGTTTTCTGTACTACTGAGCCATTTTTATTTCTGGTGAAACACTTTTAAATATGAGCTATTGCTGCATCTATGGCTTCCTTGCAAAAAGTTAAGAGCAGAAGAGACTCCGAAAAGAAAAGGAAAAAACATGCCTGGTTTTTGTTATGCCAAAAAGTGTGCTGTCCAAGAACATTTTCTCATTTACCTTGTGTTCATCTTTGATGCTGGTATTAATGTAATGAATAAGCTTTGTCATTTGATCCCTTGGAGTGAATAGGTCTCTGAGCTCCAGTACTCCTCTCACAGACATTAGAGTCTGGTCTTGACTGAGTGCCAGCTCAGATTGTTGCTTTTGTCCTGTTGGGCACCACCGTCTTCAGGGTCAATGGGATTCAGTGTTCCTCACTTCCTGCTCAACAGATGTTACATAATGGTTCTGTGCTTTAAAAAAAGAAAAGAGAAGCAAAGTTGTTTTCACCCTGCATCTGACTGTGATACAGTAATACCAAAGTTTTTCTCCAGATTGGAAATAAATAGCTTTGCCTTGTTGCTCAATCATTTCCTTGTTACTTAAACAAAGACGTGAAGGCTAACTGATTTTGGGGCTGAACCATTGCAGATTACACATTTGGGAATCACATTCATTGCATATTCATAGAGAAAATCCAGTATGATGTAGTAGTGGTAGTAGTAGTAGTAATTTCTTACCTGCCTCTTCCCATGGATCAAGGCAGAGAACAACAATTCAGCAGTGAACAACATAAGTTAAAACACATTAATTAAAACATGCAACAGTTTAGAAGGGCAAATAAGACACACACATTGTAAAACTGTCCACATTTAAAATTCAGAATCTAAAGTCACAATTTAAAAATCATCTGGATAAGCCTGCCAGAAGAGACTAGTCTTCAATGTTGTTTTAAATTCAGACAACATAGTCAGCTCTTCCGGCAGGTCATTCTGCAGTCTGTGTAGAACTTAAATGTGCTAGGAAAGTATTCTGAATCCTGCCTTCTGCATGCTGAACTAATTTGTAATATCCACATAATTTTCATGTGCTGCGGGGCATTAACTGTGGGTGCCTTGGGCCAAGACTCAGCTTAACGGAAGAGGATGATTCTTCAGCTCAGCCTGTGGAATGGCAGCCTGAAGACTCACCTGAGACTGCTCAAACACAGGCACCACCAGGACAACTGGATCAAACAGTTGATCCAGCACTATATTAATTAATTAATTGATTGATTGATTGATTATTAATGAGGAGGCCTGACCCCTAAGCTCTCAGTCTTGGCTGGTGGATTAAAAGAGCAGAAGAAAAGTGATCAATGAGGCTTCTTGCCAAGCCAAAGGAGAAGCCCTCTTCATCAAGGACAGCTGTCTGCAGTCAATTTCAGGGGCAGCTCTGACCCATGTTCCTTCCAATTTCCACTCTGGCCTGGCCTTCCTGTGGTTCTGCTCCAGATCCCTAAGACCCTGACCTTTGGACTGGCTGATGACCCTGTTTGGCACTCAGACCTTGAGGCTGGCTTTGACTTCTCTTCTGCTTGTCTCCTTCCAATGAACCTTCCAGGCAAGGTTGCTTTCAGAGGCTGTGTTTTATTTACTGCCTCTACTGTCATTATCTGTAAACACTGGGAGTAAATTGCTTCCTCCTTAGCAACTATCTGTGAGTGTGCCAGAAACCTGAACCAGGACAGTGGCTTTCAGTCCGCCTTGATTTATAACCTCATCTTGGCTGTTTGTGAGAACTGGTCTCTTGTGTTGAACAGAAAGTGTAGATTTTATCGGTTTATCTTTGTTTCCCTAGTTTGCAATATTATAGTCCTGTAGCTGGCTGTAGAAACTTAAAGATGGCTCCTGTATTTTGATAAAACTAAGAAATAAGTAAGCAAAGGGATCTTGTAGCACTTTTGAGACTATCTGAAAGAAAGAAGCTGGTAACATGGACTTTCGTAGAGTTGAGTCTATTTCCTCAGAACTTAAATAGGCAATAGTTTTATGCAAGCTCACTTCTTTCTTTCAGTTCATCTCAAAGGCGCTATAAGATCTCTTTGCATACTGATTTTCCAGACTAATACAGTTATGTCTTTGAATGCTAAGAAATAAGTAATGGACAGACATTGTATCTTTGGGTAGCTAAGGTTTTGTTGTTATTCTATGATATATAATTAATTCATTTTAAAGTTTATAACAGCCTTTCAGGGTCCATCCCTTGGCAAATAGTAAATCATCTTCTCCATCCCTAAATAAGGGGTAAAGCAAGACTGGGCAACTGCTGTGGTTTGGGGGACACATTGACCCCCATGAGACCTCAGGAGGTTTCCACATTCAGCTGTTCCACCCACTATCTGAATTGTTTCTCACGATTGCAAGGAGAAACACAAGAATACAAAAATATCTTCCACCCCTCCTAGGGGCAACTTCATCTTGTCCCTCCTCTTTGGCTGTTTCAGGCCTAGGTTTTTTCCAACTAGAAAGTAAACTGGAATTCTTTATGGGGAGAGTCACTTTTGGGCTGCTCTTTAACCACCTCAGTGTAAAGCATAGCAGTAGCTTGTTTGCTTGCTTGTTTAGGTACAAGCTACGCTTCAGCCTAAGATCCCAGAGTAATGTACAGTTAAAAGAGTAAGACAGTAATATTTTAAAATAAGCAGTAAAGCAGCATAAGATACAATAATAGCAGCATTTCACAATAAAATCAGACCAGATCATTAAACACAATATTCATCATGATGAAATGACTGGACAAATAGAAACATTCTGGTGCTAATTTCATTTTTCATTTTCATTTTTATTTTTTGGCACTTGAAGGAGTTTCTTGAGGCGAAAAGCATTCCAAATTTGAGGTGCCATATTTCAGCAGTCCTTCTCACCAGGTATCACCTGCCTAGTTGTAGGACCTGGAGGGGGACTATAAAGACTATAAAGGAAGACTGTAATGTTTGGGCAAGCTTCTGTGGTAAGAGGCAAGGCCTTCCTTGATGTAAACAGTGTTCTAGTACTTTGTATCAGCATTATAAAACATTATTCCCAGCATTTTGTATTGTGTCCAGAAAATAGGCTTTAATTCAAGTGCTTGAAACAGGTGTAGGGAAGCTAAGGCCTTTCAGATGTTGGACTGCAGCATAGCCCTAGCCAGTTTAACCAATGGTGAAGTGAGTGTTTAGTATCAAGCAGATCACAAGTTCCCAACTCCTCTAAGAACTTACAAGATGCCTGAAAGCCTAGAAGCTCAGACTTGTGCATAGGCCTCTGAATTAAGATGGATCAAACCTGAAGTAGAGGCTAATTGTAGGAACAACATGAGAATTTGAAGCCAGTGGAACTGAAGCTAGGAAAAGAGGAAGACCACATTGCGGATGGATGGACTCAGTCTAGGAAGCCACAGCCCTGAGTGTCAAGACCTGAGCAAGGTTGTTGTTGATACAGCGACTTGAAAATCTCTCATTCATAGAGTTGTTATAAGTTGAATTCAGCTTCATGTTAGTTAACAACAACAGGAACTGAAGCCCCAATTCATTGTATCAGGATCTGAATTCACACTTGAAAATTCAGTTGAGAGCCCTGCCAAAGTTTAGTGTTTTTGAAATTATTAAAAGAATTGAATTGCAGTGTACCTCCCCTCCCCCCCCCCAAAAAAAAAACCCAACAAACCATGCAGAAATATTTCTCTTTTCATCGCTATTGTTTTTGAACTAGCTTTGGCTTTACGTTGTATTGCATCAGTTGCCTTAGACTTGGGCTTCTTTCAAGGTGCTTATGTAAAAAGTTTGAGAGAAAGAACTAAACTTGAGGCAAAGACCTAGTCACCATTCCCAACAGACTGTGTTGAGATTTGGTGTGAAGGATTGCTTTCCATCACTGGAATCCAGTAGAGCTTTTTTTTGGCAGAATAAGTTAAAACAGGGCGGTGTTGTTCACACTTTAAAACCTTATGACACTAGTGCCCTAAGGGAGCATGAGCCTTGGTTACAAAACCAAATCTGCCTAGGAGTTGAAAGGTTCTGCCTTAACCTTACTGTAATTTGTGTTCTAAATAAAAACACAGTATGCCTGTGCAGGTGTGCAAATAACATCTTCAGAATTATAGTTTTTTGTGGGTTTTTCGGGCTATGTGGCCATGTTCTAGAAGAGTTTATTTCTGATGTTTCTCCAGCATCTGTGGCTGGCATCTTCAGAGGATGGTGGTGAAACGTCAGGAATAAACTCTTCTAGAACATGGCCACATAGCCCAAAAAACCCACAAAAACCATGGCTGCCAGCCATGAACACCTTCAATCTTTAAAATTGTCTTCCATGGTAATATGACAACCAGTTTGATCCAGATTAACTTCTTTGTAGGATTAAAAGTTGAATGCTTTTATAAAATGTCTGTTGTAATTTTTAATTCACATAGAAATGAAATTCATCTTTGTTTATCTAATCTAATATTTCTTTCTTAGCCCTGGCTAGTACTTGAATGGGATACCCATCAAGGAATACCAGGTGCTTTAGGCTATACACTTGTCCCCCCCCCCCCACATTTGCTGGGGTTAGGGGCACAGGACCCCCGTGGGAAAATCACAAAACAAAAACACTATGTTTTCCCTGAGAGAACTCCTCTCTAGGAATCACTAGATCCTCCAGTGCAACTCTGTGGTCAACATCTGGCAGACATTGACCATAGAATTGCGCTGGAGGATCTGCAAATGTCTAGTGAGGTGTTCTCTCTAGGAATCTCTAGGTCCTTCACTGCAACTTTTGGTTAAAGTTGACCATAGAATTATGCTGGAGGACTTAGATATTCCTAGAGAGGTCATATTAATAACATCTGTGAATAATCAAATCTGCAAATGTCAAAGCCACAAATGTGGAGGGACACGTGTATTTCACTGGAAAGAACTGGCAAAACCATCTCTCAGTGTGAATTTGAAGGCTTTCATGGCTGGCATCCCTAGTTTTTTGTGGGTTTTTGGGCTATGTGGCCGTGTTCTAGAAGGGTTTTTTTCCTGACATTTTGACAGCTAGCATCTTCAGAAGAGGAAGATGACTTGAAGGGACATAGACACATAGAAAGGTTCTAAGTTGTAATCTGCAAGGAGCATAATCTTTAGAATGTTGCTGATTACACTCATCCTCCTTCTTTTCTTTCTTCTTCACTAGCCCTTCTTGGGTTTTTTATCCAGATTTTTTTTGGTGGTTGTTGTTGTTTTGGCAAAAGGGGCAAAACCAATTTGTTGTTAACTGCCATCAAGTTGACTTTGACTTATGGGCAACCCTGTGAATGAGAGACCTCCAAGTCCCCTTATCATGAACTGCCCTGCTCAGGTCTTGCATATTCAGGACTGTGGCTTCCTTGATTATGACTATCCATCTGGAATGCAGTCTTCCTCTTTTCCTCTTGCATCCTGCCTTGCCAGTTATCATTGTCTTTTCTAGTGACTCTTGCCTTCTCATAATATGGCCAAAGTACGGCAGTCTGAGTTTAATCATCTTGGCTTCTAGAGAAAGTTCAGACTTGATTTGTTCTAGAATCCATTTATTTTTATTTTTAGTGTTCTTCTTTAGCTGTACTCTGATTTTTGATATTAGCAGATCATGGTCTATGTCACAATCTGCTCCTGGTCTTACATTTGTAGAAAGAATGGACATTCTCCTTCTTCTCCTTTTTGTTATATAATTTATTTGATTTCTGTATTGACCATTGGTGATACCCCTGTATAAAATCACCTCTTCGGTTGCTTGAACAGTGTGTTTGCAGTGAACAACTGTTGGCCTCACAAAAATCACTCACACTCCTGCTCTCTTGATCCTAGGTCAGATTTTCCTACCGTCTTTGATTCTGCTCTGTTTCCTTCTTTTGCATATCAGTTGTCTTGTGGTTAACAAGAAATCCTGTTTTGGTGTGTGATCAATTTCCTCTTGGACTCCAGCATAGAATCTTTCAGTTTCTTCTTCTGCCTCTGTAGCTGAAGCATAAACCTGAATTATTGATGGGTTTTCCCTGAAGTCTTATTGCCATGATTCAGTCAGTTTCTGCATTATATCCTCTGACTGCTTTTGCTGCATCTCTCTTCGCTAATCTTGTTTGTGGTTTTAGATTGTGCTTTGTAGGCAGGCTTTTCTTTCTATTTTGAATTGTTATTTTCTCTCCTTTGTAAAGCACTATGTATACCCTATGGTGCTATACAAATGAACACAATAATAATAAACTTAGTAATAAACATAATAATAATATTTGCCACCCCATTTCTTCTTAGATTTTCATTTCCTGAGTAAAACACTGTGTAATATCCCATTTCCATCTACTTTAACTCCCTTACTCTAAGTATTGCAGTGTTCCACTTATTGTTTTACTATGTCCCATGTGTTTCTCACATTCCATGTTCCTATAATATGGGTTGTGTGGCTTCAGTAGATGTATATTTCAGCTTCAGAGAAGCAGCCTTTGTAGCAAGCCAAGTAACTACATACTAACACTTTGTTTTTCCTCTTACTAGGAACTAAAGCAAACTCCAATAGTAATTTTGACCACTAGTTAGGCTAATAATAATTTTTATGGATTTGGGAATGGCTTCTTTTGCGTGTTTTGACCTTATTACCTAGAGCTTAGGTTACGCAGCTGGGAGGGGAGGTGTATGGGCACATGCATACATGCCTTATCCAGATCCTTGGTAAGCCAATTTCAGTTATTTACTGCTGTGCAAGGTTGCCCACTGCTTTAACTGCCATGGCAGTGTCTTACAGAATCCTGGGATCTGTAGTTCATTGTAGCACCAGAGTCTCTGACAGAGAAGGCTAAATCTCACATAACTACAAATCCCAGAATTCTGTAACACTGAGTCATGCAAAACTGCATTAATTTTGCAGAGTACAGATGCAGCCATTAATATACATGAGGACAGAGGTGTAAAACAGTGAAACCATAAAGGGAATTACATGCAGAAACCAATGATGTAGGTTTTCTGGAAACATTTTCCAGTGCTCTAAATAATGTCATCTGATTTGTCATATTTGGTTTAAATATTTTATTCAAACTCATGCAAAGCACATTAGATATTGAGAAAGATATATGGTTATGAAATAGGAGACACTAATTATATATATATATATATATATATATATATATATATATATATATATACACACACACATACATGTGTGATAGTCAGAATTATCTATGTTAATCAGTAAATTTAGAATGATGTAAATTCAAGCTATGGAAATTAAAATAAAGTTTGGATAATTAAAAAAAAACCTCATGCAAAGCTTCATACAGAAATTAGTTTACTGGAATAATTATAATAATGTAAGGAGGATAGCAGAAACAAAATACAGAGCAAAACAGAGCAAAAATGACTATACTTGAGAGAATACTATTTTTAGGACACATAGGCACGTTACAGACGGCCCAGAAGGGGCAGTTTCGCGCCTCTGCCGGTTGCAGCGTCCGGGAACTGCAGCAGCCAAATGGCGTGGTTTCCGGACGCTGCAAAGAAGGAGCGCAAAAATCGCGCTCTTTGCTGCGTCCCGGAAGAGACGCTGCAAGTGCCAAAGCACTTCTGATCAAGTGGCCTATACTCCCATGACAATTTATGCCTTAATACATTAGTTGGTTTTTAAACAGCAAAACAGGTTTTGCTGCAAGATTTACCCAGTCATCTACCTTCTTCTGGAGACGTTTATCCTTTTAGAAACAGGGTAAAATTGTTTACAGCATTAGTTTATGTGGAGACAGAGCCATATTACTCTAGAACAGTGGTCCCCAAACTGTGCTCATTAAGAGATTTTGGACTTCAGCTCCAGAAGCCTCAGCCGCATAGTCTGGGATTCTGAAGTCCAAAATCCCTTAAAGAGCACAGTCTGGGGACCACTGATCTAGAATATCAGTATTCATATGTGTCTTGTAGCACCTTTGAGACTAACTCTGCAAAAGAAGTTCTAGCATAAGCTTTTATAGACTTGCCTCTGAGGAGATAGATCAAGTCTTCAAAAAGCTTATTCTGGAACTCCTTCTGCACAGTTAGTGTTAAAGGTGCTACAAGATTCTTTTGCAGGGTGAAATGGAGGTGAGAAGACCATTCTGAGCTCTTAGATGCAGAAGAGGGTACCAAAGGGATTGTGGGGATTATGAGAGGAAATGAGATTAGGTTGTCTTGTGATACCATCAGTCAAGCATAATTAATTATGCAAAGCTCATAAAGGTACTGTACCAACACTGACTGTTTTGACATGCTAGCTTCTTCCCGTCAGCTCTGGTGACTTCTCCTGCCCTCAGAAACCTGTCTGCCATTTTGAGATGAACCTCATAGGTTTCCATATATTTTCCAACTCCCTTCCTGCAGAAGAGTAGGTGGTCATTGGAGTATGGAAATTGCAAATGTTCAGTTTTTCTGATTGGTTATGTACTACACATATCAATGCCAATCTTGTCAAAATGCATTATCCAGAGCAAGTATTTTATGTCCTATCATCTTTTACCTAAGAATACAGTCGGCTCTTCCCATAGGCGGGCTTGCCTTCTGAGGCTTTGAGCTTAAATGGAAGGCAAGCCCCGGCAGGAGTAATGGGGCGCATTACTTTCAATGGGGCTTGAGTATATGCTCTTTTCCTCATACGCGGGGGGTGGGTCCAGAACAGATCCCCCACTTATGAGGAGTGCGGACTGTACTAAAAAACAACTTTGCGTGAATTATAAGCCACTTTTCTATTGATAAAGAGTACTGTATGGATGAGTAAGAGAAATAATAGCAGTTAAATGACTGAAGAATAGTAAAAAAATGATCTGAAACTTGGGGAAACTGGCAGATTATTAAAACAGTATCATTAAAATTTAAACATCCTACAATGTTAGTATCCTTTTCATAAAAAAGGACACTAACATTGTAGAATGGTAAAAGCCAATAAAAGTATCACTGAACAAATATATTTGGGCTTTTTTTGAATGACAGCAGTTGGTGTCTGCATAAATTGTATATGAATTGTGTTTCACAACTGAAGTGCTCTTACTGAAAATTCTCTGCTACCACTTATACATATAAGATTTTACTTGATGGGAACCCTCAGAGTGGCCTTTGCTGTGAAATATAGGCTTTGAGAATAAGGGCTTTTTGGTTCCACTTGGTCAGAAGAGAATTTATGGCTACAGCAAGGAACTGAAATTTTATGGCCTTCCTTACCAGTCTTTTTCTCTGTTACTCCTTGATGGCTCCTTTGGTGGGGAGGTGCAGACTCAGATTTCTGCCAGCAGAAAAACAATCTCACTGTAACATCCCAAAAGCATAAATGCTTTTGGAACTCATGTTTATTTCCCCTGCATGGTTATTTTTTACCATATTTGTCTGCTGAAAAAGCCCGTGAGCTTTGAAAGCTAGCGTAATTATTTTTTTTTTACATCTTCTGGTTGGCCTAACAAAGTATCACCAATTTGAATTTTGGATTTTTAAAATTTTCTGTATATCATTTTCTGATGAATACAAAATGAGGGGTGCAGAATCACTCACCTCATGCTGGTGGTGTTCCTATGGGCAAATGATTAGAATTTTCTCTGGATTAGGTTTATATAGCTCCCTCTCCCTCCAACCCCGAATTTCTATGGTGATCAACAAAGACTTGTGGTTCAGCAGAAGTGATAGATTCACTGCAGTCTTTGATGAAGAGATAGGGAGCCTTAGCTGTTCTAATCCACTGAAAACCATCGTTTTCCATTTACAGCATTTTAAAAGCTAAATCAGCACAAGATAGTTGTAATTATATAACTGGCCATAGACATGTGGTTGCTGCTTGAGCATAGTGTGTACTCTTCAGGACCAAGGTGACCTTTTTGACTTGAGGGGCTAAATTTAAACTTGGGTTAAGAATTTCTTTTACTTTAATTCTTTGACATCTCTTGGTCATGATTTTCTGAAAGCATGTCTTGTCAGTTCATGTCTGAATATTGCTTTATGCTGTACAGTACCAGTAAGTTGGCGCCAACCCAGCTTTTTTTTTTGAAATGTGCTAACTGTCCTATTGAAGTGGTGTGTGTCGGGAAGAAGTGGTGGGAGTGACGGGGCAGGGCAGAGAGAAGGGATTATAATACAGTCTATTTTGTCAAGGATGATGTCAGCGACAGGATTGGAGTCTCAAAGCGAACATCAGACTTCAGGCCCTAATGTTTCTTTTCAGTGGCTACTGACTATTCTCTTGAAGACATTACGTAGGGTCTGCTATAGAACAAGGCAATTTGATGACCTTGCTGTGTCATGTAATCGTTTCTCGTGGCACTATTATACAGTCTTAGGAGAAAAAGTCTTGACACTACATTGAAACTCCTTCGTGACTGGCGTAGTTCATACTATCCCTTTATCAGTAAACATATCTACGGAAAATGTGCCCCCCCCACATCTACCTTGGAGGCTTCCTTGGTTATTGGGTGCTATAAGACTGCCATTATACCTACCTTCCCATTGCTTTTCCACTATAATGTGCACGAGAGTTGAAACGTTAGGTTTTAATGGATATAGTATTTTTTAAAATATGTACATCCCTCTACATTTTATCTACCTTAGTGGATGTAGGCCATGTGGATGGGGCAGTAAAGATGTACCTAAGCATACAGTTTTAATGGATATTTGTTAATTTGTCAGTTTTTAAATGTGCATTAAAATGTCTTCAGAAAGAGGCTGAAAAGCTACCTGTTGGGGAAGCTTTATCTGGAGATCCTGCAGTGAGCAGTGGGTTGGATTTGATGGCCCATGAATCCCCCTCCAACTCTATGATTCTATGAATCTGTGACTCCTAAGTCCCCCTGCTAGTCGCTTCATTTGACACAGAAATTAATGTAGAGATTCTTGGAGTCTATAGCTTGAGTCCCCTAAATTTTTGATGCTTTGACTATATACAATGAGCCCTTGATATCTGCTGGGGTTTGATTCCAGGACCCACCCACCCCCTGTGGATGGATACCAAAATCTGCAACTATTCAAGTCATATTTTATACAGTGACACAATAAAATGGTGTCCTTTATATAGAATGGCAAAATCATGGTATGCTTTTTATATTTTTTAGAAAAATACTTTCAAGCCATGCACGGTTGAGT
This sequence comes from Sceloporus undulatus, assembly GCF_019175285.1. Classification (NCBI taxonomy): domain Eukaryota; kingdom Metazoa; phylum Chordata; class Lepidosauria; order Squamata; family Phrynosomatidae; genus Sceloporus; species Sceloporus undulatus. The sequence goes on from NC_056524.1 coordinate 270,889,782, forward strand.
CCATGAATGCAGAATCTGTGGATATGGTGGGCCGATTGTACTTTCGTTGTCAGCGATCCGCCCAGGACCATGGCGACCACATGGCCCTGGAACCAGCAGCCACGAGCAGCTGATATTTTCCTGCCTCTTTTTCCAGCAGCTTTGGGATGCCTTTGGCAACCTTGGAGCATCTTCCAGACGCTTTGGAGGCATGTGATATCTGAATGCCACATTCCCGAAGCGGCTGGCAACTGCTTCTTTTGGCCTGTCTGTTTCGGGCCATGACTGCTCTATGATGCATCTTTGGTGGCTTCATTTTTCAAAGCACATCTGAACCTCACTTAAAGCCCATTGTTGTGCCTCATGCAGGAATGACTGCACAGGGCAACACCGTTGTAAAGAAGCAAACAAATAGTTGTTCAGATTCATCACAGTTTAGGATATGCTAAACTACAGGAAATTTCTTCTCTAAGAGCTGACGATATTCTAATCTACATGGTATTTGTTTTTCTCATTTTTGAATGCAATGATGTGATTGAATCAGAATGCAATCTAGTGCTGATTTACTTCTAAATAAATTAGACAAGGGCAGGCCATTTTTCACCTATTCACAAGGGGGTCTAGGCCCTTTTCAAAGTATGACAGTTTGAATTAGTTTTCTGTAGAGTGCTTAGCAATAGCAGAGACTGATTTAAAGCCCGTTCCCTAAGACCGTGAGCTTATTTAGTTGTGCCAGGTCTTTTAAGCCAGCTGAGACATCCATTTCACTCTGCACCATAACTAACTTGTTGCATTTGTTTATTTAGTTCAGCTTATTTTAGCCAGCTTGGCTCAGTGCTGTCTCTGCCTGAAAAAGAAACACTTGCTTAAGTTGTTGGCTGGGAGCCTAAAGAGGGGAAAGGTTGGTTCAACTGCTGTAAGAGAGATGATTTTATTGGAATTTTGCAAGAAGCAGCAGGGAGAGTGGATCCTATAAATTTGGAAAGTGTTCTGAATTTGCTGTTCCATTTAGTTCCATTTGGTTCTGAACTTATGTTTCCATTGATTGGCCTCTTCCTTCCAGCCCATCCTTACTCTCATGCTGACTTAAGGAGTTTGATGTATAGTATAAAGCCAAATGGAGTTAATTGTGCCTTAGATTCAGAGGCTTGAGGCTCAGCCCTTCACACCAGTAGTCATATAGCTAGGTTGTTGTTGTTGTTGTTGTTGTTGTTGCGTGCCTTCAAGTATTTGGGGACTTACAATGACCTTAAAGTGGACCTATCTCAGAATTTCTTGGCAAAATTTGTTCAGAGGGGCTTTGCCTTTACCTTCCACTGAGGCTGAGAGCATGTGACTTGCCCAGTGGGTTTCCATAGCCAAACGAGGATTTGAACCTTGGTCTTTGTAGCCCATGCACAACCCACTACACCACTCTGGCTCTTCGTGTAGGTTAGTTTTTGTTAACTAACCTCAAGTTATAGAAATATACAGGTACTTGCTCACCTCAAGTTGACCTAGACTGATGGCGAACATGTGGTAGAGACATCTCCAAGACTCCCTGTCTTCTACTGTTCTGCTTAAGTTTTGCAGACTCATCTTTGTGGCCTCCCTAACTGAACCTATCCATCTGGCATGTTGTCTTCCTTTCGTTCTTCTACCCTCAACCTTTCCAAGCATTACTGTCTTTTCTAGGTAGGTTCATTTGTGTAAGTTACGTATATATGCACATGAATATACCGTAATTGGTTAAAAAAAAGTACAAATAAGGGACAGGTGTCTTTGGACTGAATTGAATCCTGCATTTGCTATCTCCATGCATTTGCTATCTCCATGCTATTGCTATCCCCTTGTCACATTTAAACATGCTTGAATTTGCAAGAGAAAAATACTTATAAAAATATGTACTGTTAATGCTGGAATAATTGCTGCATGGGAAGAACTTTTTATGAGTTGAAAGTTACTGTAAAGTCAGTGAAAATCTGACTTTCATTCTGCTGGAGCAGAGAAAATTGGAAGCCTATTAAAAACAGGCTTTTCCTTATAAGGGCCATTGTTCATGCTTGCCTGCTTGTGTGACAGCGATCAGAGCAACCGTTTAGCTTTGTGGAGTCACTTATTTTGCTTACTTAAACAGGCAGGGCCTCAGGTTGGTTTGGGTATTTTCTCTTTTTGTAAAACAGAAAAGTATTTTTCCAGGGTTCCTTTGGGAAGCTGGTCCATTCTTATTTGTGGTATTCATAGAAGACATCTGGCATGTTGGTCTAAAAACCACATTGCAATTTGAAATTATTATTTTGCTCCAGATTGCCTGCCGTTCTAAAAATACATCGTTGGGATTTATGGTAGCTGCTTAGTCTGGCTTTAAGTGTAGAATCTTGAAGCAAGCGTTAGTAAACAAAAAGATACGGCTGCAGAAAATCTGTATGAAGATGAGTAAAACCAAACATTATAGTGCTGCTGCATATTCTCTGAGATGCAGAGCCACAAGTTATTTTACTTCGGATTCCATTGCACTCATTGAATCAGTTGCAATTTTAAGCATCTTTTAATAGAAGAGACTTGCCAAAGAAAACCCTGTGATGGGTTTGCCTTAGGGTCACCGTAAGTCAGAAACTACTTGAAGGCACATAACAACAACAACGAGAGCCAGTGTGGTGCCGTGGTTTGAGTGTTGTCCTACGACTCTGAAGATCAGAGTTTGGTTCCCTGCTTGGTCATGGAAACCTGTTGAGTGACCTTGGGCAAGTCACACATTCTTAGCCCCAGAAAACCCCATGATAGGTTCACCTTAAGGTTTCCACAAGGGTCAGAAACAACAGGACATATACCTGCTGAGATCCTGACGCTTTGTACCTAATGCTTCACAAGAGACAGAGACACCCTGGATCCCAAGAAGGATTACTTTTCAACTGCCATGGAGTTTAAATTTTACTGGCCATTGTCTAAGTCCCCACATGAGTAAGAGAGGCATGGCCTCTGCATACTTTATCATTCCTCCAACTGAACAAGAGCAGAAACAACATCTATACAATCACATAGGCCTGTGATTCTGACACTGGTGGGATACAGACCGCCCAAAAAGTGTGGTCTGCTGCCACCCGGGTTTGCTCCGCAGGGAAGCCGCAGCCCCCAGACCGCAGGGCTTCCCTGTGGAGCAAAAAGAACCCACAAAAAGCGGGTTCCTCTTGCAGTGTTTTTGTGACGCCACAGTGCGCCAATGGTGCACTTGCAGCGTCACAAACGCACCGGGACACGTGGACACTAAGCGTCTGTCATGTCAAAATGGCAGCGCTCTTGTAGACAGGGCACCACCATTTTGCGCTGCTAGTACATACAAGGCTAAATAGGGTTAGGGAGCGTCTGAATGGTGCATGCTCCCTAACCCTACTGCCGCCGTCACCACTCTATATTTTGCCAGTATGTATCGTGCCACTGTCACTTTTCTTCCTCTTGTGTGGTTTTTTTTAACATCTTTCATCTGATGAAGAAGTCAGTGGAACTTCAAAAAATTGCATGATGCATTTTGTGCATTTTGACTAGCTAATAAAGGTGACACTCCTTTGTAGATTTTGGAAATTATCTTATTCTCCTGGTGGTGGTGGTGGTGGTGTGTGTGTGTGTGTGTGTGTGTGTGTGTGTGTGTGTCTGCCTGCGTGCTCATGCACTTGTGTGCACCTTCAAGTTGTCTGTCAGTGCATGAGAGGCGGTTTTGCCAGTTCCTTCCTCTGAAATACAGCCTGCAGCCCCTGGTATCATTGGTGGTCTCCTATCCAAGTACTAACAGGGCTGACCTTGCTCGTCTTCCAAGATCAGATGGCATATGTTGCCTTTTAGGGTATTTAGGCTAAGAGTACAATGTGCTGTACGGTTTGTCATTCTTTTTGCATATGTTATAAAGTGATTGGAGGACTTATTTTGCTTTTCAAGTGATAATTATATATAATATAGGCATTTGAACATAAAGCACTGAGTTAAGATTACATAAGGTATCAACATGAAGCTGGTTTACAGAACGATCATCTTTCATAGTGTTTAACCTTTTAAAAAGTGGCAGGATCTTGCTTAACTGTACATTTTGACAGTGAAAGAGATTATATCCTTCTAAGGCAAAGAATCTAAGACCACCTCTGTTCTGACAAGGCTGGGAAGATGCTGAGCCCTAGCCCAGATTATCCTCCTTTTGTGAGGTTTATTTTTAGATCTGACACTCTTATCATCTATAATGTAGGTGAATTTCCATGGGAGGATATCTTTGATTCATAATGCCTTAGAAGTCAGGATTTTTGTTTATCCTGTCAGCATCTATGTGAAAGAGGTCATTTCCCCCATTTTATAGATGGTAGGAGGGGAGCACAGAGAATGAACTTAACAAAGAGTGCCATAAGCTTTACATAGCACTTTACAGAGCAGAACAATCCAAAATACAAATACAAGCCTGCCTACAGCGTACAATCTAAAACTACCAAGAAAAAAATTATAACATTAATAAAATATTGCTATAATAAATTTAAACAGTAGTATAAAAAGTATAAATTAATACAGGTAGTCTATTGTAAGATCATACAGTCACGAAATCAAGACAAAAGGAATTTTTTTATTGTAATTAAAAAAATTCTTTGAAGTGTAGCATACAGGTTTATTTTGTTGGCTGGAACAGGATCTCAAAATGAATTTAGCTCGTGGATGCACCAGTTTGACCATCCTTGGGAAAGGTAGAATGCAATGCTCCATCCTATCTTCACCGTGACAGGCTTCATAGTAATATGCATAGCTGGAGCAATGCCAGCTGGGGATGAAAAGAGTTAAGAGTTCCTTTTAAAGAAAGGTTTGTGGGCAGGAGAAATGATATTGTTTCATAAGATGCATTAAATCCTGTGGTTTTAAAATAAACCTAGGTCAAAAAATATTTTTGCCTTGGTCAGCAAGGAGGAAGGCGTGAGATCATCCTACCCTCCTGTTTCAGGAAATCCTCCAAACTTGGAACCAAGTAATATTTATTACAAGGGGCCTTGTTTCAGTGCTTGCTGCACCAAATGTTTCCCAGATTGATCTTGAGATTTGCCACGTTCAGAGTGGGAAAAAGATACCTCGTTCCTATTTTACTGGGTCACAAAATCTTGTTTCCAAGATCAACCAGAGTTTATTCTTTAAATTTATTCTGAGCATAGGATCCCAAAATGAATCATTCTCTAGGTCAGTGGCCTGTAGAACTCTGCCAGCCCACAAGCTATTGGCTTTCACTCCACAACTGGTTTCCCAAAAACTGTGCAAATGAAATAACAATGACGTGGAACAGACTGCCCCAAAAGGGCGGCCTGCCAGCAGCCTTTTTCCCTGCGGAGGGATGCCGCAGCCACCAGACTGCGTAGTCCCCCTCCAGAGGAAAAAGAACCCAGAAAAACCAGGTTCTTTTTGTGCTGCTCAGCGGACGTAATATTGCTTACGTCATAATGGCGCCGCCCATATGGATGGGACGCCGCCATTATAGCATCACCATGCCGTGCTAGGGTTAGGGACCGTGTGGTTGCCATGCGGTCCCTAACCCTAAAATCAGTGCCAGCATGGTGCATTTGCACCATCATGTCACAGATATTGTGCCAGTTGCTGGCAATTGGGAAAGAAATGATTGGCCTGGCATATCATGTCGTTTGAGAAATGCTACTGAAGAGTAGCCTTAAGGGCTCATATTTATTGGTAGTTTTGCTTTGTTTTATTTTTAATTAGCAGAGACTTGTAATATGTCTTAGATGTGTTTTGCAGCTTCTATTACTTCTAGAAGGTTTCTTGTCCTAACAGTGGTGACTGCAGTTCAAGAGAAAGGAGGCAAGAGCATTCTTGGGCAGATGGAGTTGGTGAGAAGATCTGGGAGGCAGATGAAGGGGAGACAAATGGCAAAACATTAAAATGTTTACTGTTATGGTGCCAGACTTCTTATTTCACCAGTGTGCATGGTGTTTTACAGAGTTTTGTAACCGATAAATAGGTTCCTGCCCACACAAAACCTACCATAGGAAACGGATAATATAGATGGGTTACAAAGAACTAAGGAGAATTTGAGGGCCCTCTTGACTAATATATGTACATAATATAATGGATGTGAATCATAAATTTGGCCACAAGGATACGTTTATAGAAATGTAAAGAAATAAACAATCTAGTAGCTGTTTTCCTTAAATTATCCTATAAAATATGTTGGTATTTCTCTCCCCACCCCCCAAAAAACCTGTTGTGTTTTTTGTGTGGTTTTAAATCCTTGCATCTAAAAGAATAGCCAAGGCAAATACCTACCTTTTCAGGTCAAGCATTATAATTATGCCACAGTGGCAGATGTAATTTGAAAGTTTTGAATATTTAGATTCTTGTCAGTTGAAGAGTGTATACATTTACATTCCATGCGGTGGAAGAACATTCCTCAGAGTGGTTGCCAAACCTTTGCTTCTAGAAGATTCTGGGCACTTTGAGTAAGGGATATTGTAAATCACACCATACAAATATAGAGAGAACCATACATAAATTCTTAATTTCACAGTTGTTTTCATGAGTGCGTATAAATATCACATTCAAAAGATGTGTTAGCTCTATAATCAGTTTTAGTTGCAAGTATATTGTTCATTAGTAGCAGTTTCAGTTGTAGAAAGAGATACATGAACTAATTAATTGGAAAGCTGGTTTATGTCATTAATTTAAATCTACTGTTCTTTTTTATTATTTGAAGTAATCTTTGATCCAAATCAATTCATTCTGGTCTGGTGTGGATTTGGATTATACTGTACTTGGAAGAGTTGATCCTAGAGGAATTGATAAATGATTGAAATAATCTCATGTTGTATGAATCGGAGCACACAAACACAATGGTTAAAAGTTCCACGGGAATCGGGTAATAGTGTCATCTTCTCCTAGTTATTCTCATCACTGTGATCCCATCATAAGTAGTAAGATGTGTAACTGCTAGCCAACCAACATTATGTCATGTACCTCTAAACCTGAATGTTTGATTCACCCTATAACAGATGTAAAAAAGAAGGGGGACAAAAGGGAGGGGCGAACTATAAACGCCCTAAGAGAGCGTGAGAGAAGGGAGGCAGACAGCAACTGCTAGACTTTCTTTTCCAGGCTGGCAACAAGCCTGCATCTTTCAGAATAACCTTCGGGAAGGGGAACAACACGGACAGACCATCCAGTCCTTTAGCTAGTGTGGGCATGATAGAGAGAAGCCAAATCTCTACTACAACCTGTTTTTGCTCTCCCTATTGAGAGCTCCGCTACGAAATAAAAATTTAATAATATTTTATTTATAGACCGCTATTCCGCCGTGATCATACAATAAAACCAAAACAATCACAAAAATTGCAAGGCCTCCTCTCCCTCTCAGGATGGTGGTTGGAGGAGGAGGGCTCTTTGTCTCCAGCCAGGCCTCTCTCCCCCTCAAGGTGGTGGTTGGAGGAGGGCTCTTTGTCTCCATGCCTGGCTCTCTTCCCCTCAAGTGGTGGTGGGTTGGAGAGGGCTCTTTGTCTTCCAGGCCATGGCCTCTCTCCCCCTCAAGGTGGTGGTTGAGGAGCTCTTTTTCTCCAGGCCTGGCCTCTTCTCCCCCTCAAGATGGTGGTTGGAGAGGGCTCTTTGTCTTCCGAGAAGACAAAGAGACTGTGGACAGTAGCTTTATGGAGCAAGCATTTACTAGTCTTTGTTAACTGTGCTCAAGTCAGCCTTGATTCATGGAGACTGTCGGGGAGGACATCTCCAGACTGCCTGCTGTGCATGTTTCGCAGACTCATCCCATAACCTCCTTAATTGATCTATCCATTTGGTATATAGTTTTCCTTCTTTCATCTATCCTCCAACCTTTTCCCCATATTTTTTTTCTAGTGACTCATGCCTTCTCATGATGTGGCCAAAGTATGACGGCCTGAGTTTGATCATTTTGGCTTGTAGAGGTATTCTTGCTTGATATACTCAAGAATCCATTTTGTTGTCTTTTTGGCTGTCCTATGTATCCTGCAATCTTCTCCAGCACCACAATCTCAAACGAGTTGATGTTCATTTTATTAACTTCTTACTATTTATTATTTATTAACCTTTATTTATGAAGCGCTGTAATTTCACAGCGCTGTACATACAATCTTTTAGTTAGACGATTCCTGCCCTCGGGCTTACATCTAAAAAGACATGAACACAGAAAAGGGATAAAGTGAAATAAGAGGTCCAGCAGTTCCTCTCTACCCTCAAGGCCTGACCAGGCAGACTTCATAATGATGTTAATTTTTTCCAGAAATACAATACTCTCAAGTAGGATAATGCATATACAGTACATAGCAATACAGGAAATGGTTCAATAACAGGCACCACAAGACATCAAATAGTTAACACAATTATGCAGCCTGGGAGAGCACTCTGAACAGGATGGTTTTCAACTCCGTTTTGAAGCTGGTTAAAGAAGTGATGCTCTTGCTTTTGGGGAAAATTCCAGTAGTGAGGGCAGCGTGAAAGGAAAGGGGCGAATCCGGATGGGGCAGAGGAATCCTGGGCTGAGACAGCAGACCTTGACTACCAGAACGGAGGGCCCGAGTTGGAAAGGTGGGAGGAAAAGAAGGTCTGATAAGTAGGGAGGGCCAGTCCATGGAGGGTCTTTAAACGTGGACAGCAGGCATGAGCTTATAACTAATGCAAGAAAGGGAGGGGAGCCAGTGAAGGGATGCCACAACAGGAAGATTTTGTCAGAGCGGTGTGTTTAAGTTGATAATCTTGCAGCTGAATGCTGGACACATTAAAACGGATAAAAAAGCCCAAGCCAGGAGACATTACAGTAATCATTCGTGAGATCACTAGGGCATGGACCAGGATCTTGGCAGTAGAGGCGAGAGATATGGTCGGATTTTTTGGCAATTTGTACAAAAGAATCTACAAGCCTGTGGCTGTTGGTCTTGATCTGAGGGATACACGACAGAGAAGAGTGCGTGCAGCTCTCACATCCATACAATGGCCAGAGGAATAGAGTAAATTCCAAACAGACTTCAGAGCTTCCCATCGGAATAAACAGTTCCCAATTCATCATTCTAAGTAATGTTGCATTTGGGGACCATGTGGATAATGCCAGTACTTAGCAGTCACAGTGTTTTGAGTTTGATCCCAAGAGCTCCAAGTGTTGACTCAGCCTTCCATTCTTTTGGGGTCAATAAAATGAATATCCAGCTTGTTGGGCAATTGGCTTACACATTGTAAACTGCTTAGAGACGCTTAGTTCAGTATGAATTGGTATAGAAATGTAAATGCTATTTCGTTGCTAACACAAGAAGTTCAGTTGGAGGAGAGAGGGGTCTTTTAATATTTACTGACCATGCCTGTCACTGTTAGGTGCACTGGAAAACCCATGTAATTCTTTCCACTACTCCTGAACAAGTTTTCTAAGGCCTGTTACACAACTGCCAAAATAAAGCTGCTTTGGGTCTCTTTAGAGGTAGGCTGTTAAATGATGCATGCATCCTAAGAATCCGGAAGCT